>NC_062572.1:3397826-3610326 GCF_022837055.1 Prionailurus viverrinus | reverse complement strand
ACAGAGTTTGGGGGCACCCAGGTGCTGGGTGGCTCAGTCGGTCACACGTCTGACTCTTGATCCGGGCTCAAGTCATGACCCCACGGCTTGTGAGATTGAGCCCCGCGTTGGGCTGTGCGCTCACGGTGTGGAACCTGCTTGGGATTCTCTCTCTCCCGCTCTCTCTCTGCCCCTCCCCTGCTTGCACACGCTGCCCCACCCCCTCTCAAAGTCCATAGACGTTTTTTTTAAAAAAGAAGAGAGCAGAGTTTTTAAAAAGCATCAAGTGCAACTCTCCATTTACACCTTCGTTACACGGTGAGGGGATCAAAATTTAATAGAACGCGCCCGGTTCATGCCTCTCCCGCTTTTGCAGGACAGGAGCACACGGTTTCCAGGCTGTGCTCATCAAAGAACTAATTGGCCCTGTTAGGGTGTCTCTGCCCGTTGCCGGTTCGGTTGTCATGGTGACGTCGATTTCCCCGGGCTCAGCGAGGAGGCGAGGACCGGTTTACAAGGCGCGCCAGCTACCCGGACCCCCCCACTCTGCCCCCTCCGCCCCTGCTCGGGACAGGTAGCATCCCGGGCTACCATCGGGGAGAGATGTGGGCCGAGGGGCAGGTTGTAGGGAGAAGGAGGGAAGGTGGACGTCCTGGGTGGTGTTGGTGCAGATGGGCTAAGCAGGTGCCGCCGTGCCTCCCTCTGCATTCCATCAGCAGGTCAGCCCATATGACAAGGGCGGTCCTGGTGGGTTTTTCTCAGCTGGGCTCCTTACAGCCTGTATCAGTCACCTACGGCCGCTGTGACAAAGGACCACAAACCAGGTGGCTTGAAACAACACAAATGTACTCTCTTGTAGCTCTAAAAGAAGGCTAGACGTCCAACCCACTCCCTCCAGAGGCCCTGGGGCGGGATCCTTCCCGGCCCGTCCGGCGTCTGGTGGCTCCCGACGTCCCTTGTCTCGTCGCCGCGTCATGCCAACCTCTGCCTCCCTGAACACATGGCCTTGCCTTCCTGTATCATCTCTTCTGTTTCTTCAAAGCAGGGGGTTAAAGGTCCACCCCAAATCCAGCACGATCTCATCTCAGGATCCTTAATTCCATTGGCAGAGATCCCTTTTCCGTGGAAATAAGGTCACCTTCGCAGGATGTGGGGTTTCGGAGTGGACCTGTCTTTTTAGGGCCCACCGTTCGACCCACGGTACGGTCCAAGGGAGGAAGGAAATCCAGTCTAACGGGGTCAGGGGATAGCTCTGTTCCGTAATCACCTGCCAGAGCATCCCCTGTGCTGTGACCTGGGGGACAGTGTGTTAGGACAGGCGGAAAGAGAAGGAGGTGGTGTCATGATAGGAGGCAAGCCACTCCGTCCCCCATGGCCCCGCTCCCTTCCCTGGGATATCACCTTCTCTCCAGCCTCTCACTCTGTTGTTATCTTCCCCATGGGATGCACTGCAGCCCTGCCCCTGATCTGCCTCCTTCTGCGCAACTGCCTCTACCAAAGCTAACACACTACACGCTGTACTGCTTCCCGTCCCTGTTGTCAGAAAGTAAGTTCCAGAACGGCAAGATCTTGGTCTCTCTTGTTCACTCTTTATTTATTTATTTATTTTTAAACGTTTATTTATTTTTGGGACAGAGAGAGACAGAGCATGAACGGGGGAGGGGCAGAGAGAGAGGGAGACACAGAATCGGAAACAGGCTCCAGGCTCTGAGCCATCAGCCCAGAGCCCAACGCGGGGCTCGAACTCACGGACCGCGAGATCGTGACCTGAGCTGAAGTCGGACGCTTAACCGACTGCGCCACCCAGGTGCCCCTCTTGTTCACTCTTTAAACCTCGGTGCCTCGAACGGTGCCCGGCACATAATAGGTGTTCGGGGACTGAGTGTGGGACGCGTGGATGGCTGGTGGGGCGGGTCAGCGGAGGCTAGTGTGAACTAGGTTAGAGAATCTGCACACAGTAGGGTAGCAGGTGTGAGGTCCAGCTCCCCTCCCCCGTGTGTTCTGCATTTTGCGTTGCCCTGTGTCTCTACTTTTTTCTACACGAGATCTCTAATGCCTGGGCCATTATTTATTCTTCATGACATTTTAATGTTTATTTATTTTTGAGAGAGAGAGAGAGAGAGAACAAGCAGGGGAGGGGCTGAGAGAGAGGGAGACACAGACTCCGAAGCAGGCTCCAGGCTCCGAGCCGTCAGCACAGAGCCCGACGCGGGGCTCGAACCCACGAACCGAGAGATCATGACGTGAGCCAAAGTCAGCACCACCCAGGCGGGTTTCGACTGTACAAATAAGCTGCCGTGAGTAGGTGGCCTCTCAAATATGGAATCCATGGGAGTGGGGATTGGCTGTGTCTCCGGTGTGGCCCCGCTGACGACGTACACCTGCTCTACTTGTGTGGGGCGCCTCCCGAGAAGTAGGTCCAGATACAGCCAGGAAACCCGAAGCCGCTGATGCCGAAGGCACGTGCCACGCGGGGGGACCCTCAGTCTTTGCAGAGACAGCTTCAGCTGGTGGTTGTGGATGCTCGCGTTAGAAGGGGCTGAATGTAACAGCGATAACACGGAAGGGCGTGAGAACAACACGGAAGGGCGTGGGGAAGGAAGCCTATCTGGTCCTTCCAGGGCGTGACTTGTGGGGTGTCTGCGGTTCTGGAAGGCTCTCGTCCCAGGCGGGGCTCCTCGGAGATGCCCCAGACACGGAGCCTTCCAGGCTGAAGGCTGGACGGGACTTCACACCGGGAAGGTCACCAAGAACAGCTTGGAGAGGGAAACGTCTGTCAGCTGGAAGACGGCCAGCGGCAGGATGCAAACTTGAGTGGCTCACCGAGGAGCTCCCCTCGCTCGGAAAGCCCCCTCGATTTTGTTCTGCCCTCGATTTTGTTCCCAGAGGAAAGTGCTAGAAGTTCTACCACCCCCTGAGAGGAAGGGAGATTGGCTCTGCAGAGGACGGTGAGCACCAAGAAGGGGAGACCCTCCCCATGCCCTCTCTCTTTGTCCCCGTCCTGAAAAAGACCCCCGTCAAAGTTCCACATCCAGGGGCATCTATTTTGCTGGTGTTTTCTGCACTCCAAGGAACTTTGCTTTGGGGAACACAAGTAGCCCGTCGATACATTAATGGCCCAGCTAATTGCCTGCTGCACAGGATCCAGGGCACCCCAGCATCTCACCGGGGAAGGAATCTGACCTCGTCTCAAAGCCCTGGCCCCTTTAATACTTTCCACGTACAGAGACACATCTCCGCCCCAAAATGCAGAGTGTTAGTTTCTGAGTTTGAAAAATTACACAGCTGCCTTCGTGTTGTGCTGGTTTTCCCCCGTCTTCAAACCCAAGATATGTATTTTAATACCTGTGTTGCTGAATAGAGATCCAGACAGTGCTGACCAGGAGAGCCTCCACCAGGCTGGAAATGTCCCTGAGCACTCGGAATGCCGTGAGCAGCGCCGAGGAACTGAGTTTTTCATCATGTCTAATTTTCGCCAATTTAAATTTCAATACCCACGCGTGGCTGGCGGCTCCCATATGGGCAGCAGACAGACCTGTGTCGCTTTTCTTGTTACTTCGCAAGTTAGCCTTTTACTACGGGAATTTCAAACCCATGCAAAAAGGGGAGACTCTTGTACTGAATTCCCACGTATTCCCTTTCCAGCTTCAAGAACTATCAGTATGTCATGATTCCTTTTCCAGATTCTTCCTTTTAACTGCCTTTAAAAAAAAAAATTATGTTTTAGACATCTTTCTCCAATGGATCGATGGGCGTTTGGGCTGTTTCTAATTTCCTGCTAAGACATGTAAGAGACTGAACTTCCTTATACGTTTCTCTCCGTGCATGTGGGGTGTGTGTGTATATATATCTGTGGGTGCATATGCATAAGTGTGCACGTGTGTGTGTGTGTGTGTGTGTGTGTGTGTGTGTGTGTTTCTCTAGGGCAGGCACTTAGAAGTGGACTGTGGGGTGGGTGCATTTTTTCGCCTTCACAACGGCCAGTGGCTCCTTCGTCTCCATAAGCAGAGAGACAGACGCAAGGTTGCAACATGATCCAGGCTCCGGAGGGGCTCACGGTGATGCCCAAATCCGCCCTCCGCGGTGATGGATGCTCGGGCCGTTTCCCATGGCGCTCAGGCTCTGGACAGCCGACTGGGAATCCCTGGGTGTCCCTGGACTCAGGGCAAGATGAAGACAGGTCAGATTAATGCCACAAAGCCCTCCTGTTCTCCTAATCATTTCATCATTCCTAAATTTCTCTCCCCACCCCCAGGGGATTTCTATTTTCTCCCTCCCCGGCCCTTGTCTTGGCAGGGCAGGGGACCGTTGGTGTTTTGAGAGGTTACTTGAATGAGTTTTTCCAGGCGAGTACTTTCCCATAAAGGCACAATTAATGCAGGAAGGAATCTGAAGTTCTGGGACGGAGAAGGCTAAGCCACTTTGCTCTCTCACAGCTCGCGAGGTTGTGCTTTGCTTCGAGGAATCCTGCCGTCGCAACTGCTCCTTTTAGCTGAGAAATCCCTCGAAATCAGGATCTTTTTGGATTACCTAAGTAACTGCTTTTCAAACTGTTAAGAGAACTGGCATGTGTTCAGCCGGTGTGCTGAGGTCCAGTTGCTAACACCAGGTGTGGAGTTTCTCTAACCTGCTCAGTTAAAAGAGAGAGAGAGAGAGAGAGAGAGAGAGAGAGAGAGAGAGATGTCTAAACCTGTAAATTAAAAGGAGGCAGTCAGCTTCCAGAAAAGGGAACGAGGGCAGAATCGGATGAGCGACCTAAGTCATTACTGGAGGGACAGACATCTGGGAAGACAGGGGTCAGCACATCGGATTAACAGCAACCTTTCTGGTGTGCGGGACACGGGCCGGGGTCCCAGAGCAGGAGGCCAGCCCCAGCCCGACACCCTGCAGAACACATTTGGGGTGCAGGCAGCCCCACGATGGGCCCGGGTGGGTCCCGAGGAACCTGCCATCAGCGCTGCTGTCCTGGCCCCTGTGACTGCACTGGGGGGGCCTTTATTTGGCTTCTGTCAGGTGAAAGGGGGTCAAAACACCGAAGGACCCTTTTAAGGGGCTCATGTCATGAGTCAAAGATCAGATGCCAGTTTCCCTGAGCGAGGCGGGCCTGGCGACCCAACACCCGATGGCCTTGCCGCCGGCTTCAAGAGGCCACCGTGTGGGGACGTGTGTCATGATTCCTTGTCGTCGGAGTCCCAGGGATGTCCTGAGGCAGGAGAGTGGTGGTTCTTAGGAATCTGTCTCGTTCAGTTCTGGTTTCTTCCATGTATGTCTAAGGGCTTTGGGTTCACTTACTCGGACCACGTTTGGGAGGTGGACATTTGGTCCCTCCGGCTCCCCCCTCCACGGCAACGGCACCAGATACCAACTCCGCTCCCGAGTGACGTCCCCCACCCTCCCCGCCCTGACACGCACACAGCTCGCTCACCAGCCTGCCACCCAACACCACAGAGCCCGAGTCCCCAGAAGCCCCTCCCGGCAGGTGCGCCCCTGCCCTGCAGTCCAGCCTTAGGACACAGCCTCGCGTCTTGAGATCTGCCGCTTGGTCTGGAAACGTGCGAGAACCCTCCCAGCCCTCCTCCTCTGCCTTCTGCAGGTCCGGGAATCCAGGTGGGGCGGTCGCAATCCTGCACGACGAGGCATAGCTAACCTGTCAACCTCACCCTCCCCATCCGGGGAAAGCCGTGGGGACTGCAAACCTAGGAGGAACTTTTTATTGAGATACGTAGTTCGATCTAATTGACATCCCACGTTGTGTTAGTTTCCGACATTCAATGTCACGATTCGGTTGTGTATGTATTGGGGAAGGATCCCGGCAGGAAGTCCCGTTAACATCCGTCAGTCACACGTTTTTTTGTTGTTGCGATGAGACCTTTTAAGGTCTGGTCTCTTTGCAACTTTCAAACGTGCAGGACGGGGTTGTTAACTATAGTCGCCCTGCGGTGCATTACATCCCGAGGACTTATTCATCTTATACCTGGAGGTTTGAGCCGTTTCACCCCTTCTGATGACCCCGGGAGGGTGACATAAATGCCCAGTTCCTCGCAGCCCCCCTGAAGCACGATGGGTGACCGTCGGATTTCCATCCCCTTCCTGAGAAGGTTGTTTGGGTTTCTCAGTTAAAGTCTGTGCCCAGGAGAGAGCACCCGGCGTGTGGACTGTTGGCGAAGTGCGTAAAGCCATGTTTCCACTTCACGCAGGACACGCGTCCACGTCTGTGCCGTTTCAGTCCTTCGTCGCGGCTGCCGGGAGCTGCCAGGCGGGAAATGAGACGCGTCTCAAAGCCGGAGAGGAGCCCCGTGGGTGCGGGTCCTTCGTACGGGCCCCGCCACACGACATACAACGTGACTGGGAAAGAGCTGATCTGCAGCCGAGATGGGGTGGCAGGACCCGCGAGGGGGTGGGAGCCTGGCCTTCCCCCCCAGGTGGCCGTGAGGGCCAGCCGTGACCTCCACGCCTGCCTCCTGCTCTGAGCTGGGGCCGCGGGCCGTCTCTGGGCCCGGGCTCCCGCTGCCACGAGAGCCTGCTACGCGTCTGGAGCACGTGGCCATGGCCGGCTGGAAGGTGGGTGGCACTCGTGGGAGGCATGCGTGTGGAGGGCTGGGTACCAGTCCCGGTCCTCTGCCGCATTTAACTCAGCGGAGCCTGACGGGCCGCAAAAAGGCTCCCCGTCCTCTGGGTTGGGGTTGGGGTTCCGTCCCCGTCCCAGCCACCCCTTCCTGGACTCGTTCGCGCCCTCTGTCTGGGTTGGTGGTGAACCCGGCGCCCTTCTCCCTCTGACCAGCATTTACGGCCTCATCTCCGAGACTGCTGGGAGGCCCAGGGCTTGACGCTGTGGGGGTCTTCACGGGAGCTCTCCCAGGGCACAGGTGCATGCAGGAAGCCCCCAGGTCGCCCCCAGGTCCCGGCCGCCCCTGAAAGCGGGCTCCTCCCTTCCTCTCTCCCCCTCCCCTCCTCGTCGTCGTGGCCGTGCACAAACCCTGGTTCTCACGGCCACGGTGGGAGGGGGTGGATTCGGGGCGAGAAGGCCGGAAGAGTAGGCACGGCCTGGCACAGCCCAGTGTGGACCGCGTGTGCCCACAGCTGGAGCGGTGAACCCAGCCCTTTGCCCGTTAGCCTGTGAGTTTTCCGGGTCCTGTGGTGGATTCTTCCAGCAATTCTAAGGAGCCCAGCTGCTTGCGATCCAGTCCAGTTAGAACTGGAAGTCACTGAGAGGCACCCCAGCACTGTGGGGGGGCCGCAGGGTGCTTCCCGAGGCTGGCCGCTGCGTGCCTGGGGGACCGCGGGTCTTGGCTGTCCGAGGCGGGATAGACGACCGGCCACCGCTGGCTCGAGGCCGGCCTGGGTGTGGCCCTCACCCTGTCCCAGGGCCTTGGCCTCCCCTGGGCCCCCGGAGCATACCCTCTGCTGGTGGACCTTAGGAACGTCCCCTGGCTGTGTGGCCAGTGGTGCCTGTGTGCCTCCCCTGACTTTCTGCAGGAGGCCTCGTCTTTTAGAGCATCAGGTGCTCGGGGGAGCCGGGGCTGAGCCAGGGGTCTGGGCCTCTCTGGCAGCAGAACTTGGCTGAGTTAGCCTCCCTCCTTTGGGATCAGGGGCCTTAAGCACACCATGCCGGGAGGCTGGGGTGGCTGACCCCCAGAAGGCGGAGGGGGCAGCCAGGTGGGGGTTCTGGTGACCTTGAGACTCAGTGGGGGCACCTCCTTCTGGCTCCAGCCAATTGCAGCCAGGCAGGAAGGCAGCCTGGCGTTGCCCCCAATTCCAGTCTTTTAAAAGAAACAGAATCTAAATGTGTGTGCGTGCTCCCTGTAATTTTGAAGGATTGGTAGTCTTCTCTCTCTCTCTCTCTCTCTCTCTCTCTCTCTCTCTCTCTCTCTCTCTCTCCCCGTCTCCCTCTCCCTCTCCTCTCTCTCTCACTGCCCTTCTGCTTCTTCCCTTCCTCCCTCCATCCCTCTCTGTTTCTCTTTGAAGTAAACACTGGGCCCTGCAGGGAACCTGTCTGGGGGCCCCCAGGAGTCAAGGCCAGAGATGTTGGCAGGACGTGGGAATCTGTTGGCCACTCAGGGACGGGTGGCCTGGGGTTCACTGGCACTCGGGCATCTATTCTGTTCTTTCGTTCATTCGTTCGTTCGTTCATTCGCTCATTCATTCATTGAGTCACTAATTCATTCACTCATTCCTTCCTTCACTCATTCACTCATTCACTACTTCCTTCATTCTTTCATTCACTCATTTGTTCATCCACTAATTCATTCACTCACTCATCTGTTACTCATCCATTGTCTCGTCCGTTCATTTACTCACTCACTCATTTATTCCTTCATTCACTCATCCATTCACTCATTCACTCATTCACTCATTCCTTCATTCACTCACTCATTCACTCATTCACTCACACATTCACTCACTCATTCACTCATTCAGAAAGTACCTACTGCGTGTCCCCTGTTCCCGATACCTACCTGGGCACTGGGTCATGGGTTTTCCGGGCCAGCAGGAAGGACAGTTTCTGGTAGAGGGCACTGAAGCAAAGGAACCAACCAGTCAACCAGAATGATGTTGGACAGATGGGCAAGGGCCACAGATGGTGGAAGGGGAGCGCGGGTGCAGGTGGCTGCACCGGAGGAGTCGGGAGGTGAGCTCCTGCCCACAGACAAGCCCCCCTTCCCAGACCCGACGCTGTGCTTCCTGCAGTGTCAGCACCAGGGTCCCAGGCACTGTCTCCGTCACTGTGGTCCCCTCCCTGTCTGGAGCAACGTCTGGAGCAACGTCTGGCACGGAGTAGGTGCTCAGTAAGTCGTGTTGAACGCAATGAACTCCAGGGAGATAGCGCAACAGGTGCACCTGTGCAGCCTGGACGACCCCCCCCCCCACCCCCCCGCCCCCCGACACCAGGTGTTCCCAAGGAAATCATCCCGTCCGCCCAGGGCCTAGTGACCCCTTCGTGTCCCAGGATAAAGCAGGCATCTGGATGCCCGTGTCTCTGTGTTAATCCCATTACCTCCCCTCTCCTTGAAGCCAGATGCTAGAACACAGAGAAAGGGAAGGAAAAAAAAAGTGATTGTACCTTTAAGTGGTGCACCTGCTGTAAAGCCAGGCACAGGGCTGAGGCTACACCCGCTTTGTTGTTTTAATCCGTCCAAGCGCGTTGCTGCAGGCCCACTGCAGCTTCTTAGAGGCCGCTTCTTAGAGCATTTTAATTGCGTTAACTAATGGTCGAATACTCTCTCTCTTATTTTATAAAGTAAAATAAAGCATCCAGTGAAGCTAAACTCCGCCTGGCCATCTGAAAGATCCCATGTTCCTCCTCCCTTCTCTCAGGTGGCCCCTATTTGAGTACGACGTTGTCATGAAAAACTTTCAAAACATTTGTGTGCTTGTGCGTGTGCTGTTCTTGCGTTTTTAACATAATGATGTTACGTCTCTTCATATTTATTAATTTTTAGAAATATCAGTATTGAGGGGCCTCTGGGTGGCTCAGTCGGTTGAGCGTCCAACTCTTGAATTTTGCTCAGGTCATGATCTCACGGTTCATGGGCTCGAGCCCCACATCAGCCTCTGTGCAGACAGCACGGAGCCTGCTTGGGACTCTCTCTCTTCCTCTCTCCCTGCCCCTCCCCTGCTTGCATGCGTTCTCTCTCTCTCTCTCTCTCAAAAATAAAATAAACTTAAAAGGAAACATCAATATCGATAGTTATTTTTAACATAATTATTTTAACATAAATGATCTTCCACTTCTGTGATCATTGTCACCCAATTCTGTCAACACAAAATCCATTCTCCCCTCCTGTTCCTTTACGTGTTAATTTGCTGGGGGTGGCAATGTGCCCGGTTAACAATAGTCACCTTTCCACATCCCCCGCAGCTATGTAGTTATGAACCAATATTGGCAAGAAGTTACAAGCTGAAGTTTACTGGGAGAGTCTCCTGGGGAAAGCCAAGAAAGGAGCCAACATTCCTTAATATACTCACCTGGTAGAGACAGTGTTCCCTTCATTTTTTTTTTTTCCTCTCGGGAATTCGGATGCAATGGCTGGCTGGCTAGCAGCACTTTTGCGATCATGAGTGTGAACGCTTGCGTTAGAGACGGTGGTGCAGGAGGATGAACAGAGCCTGGGTCCTTAATGACTCTGTGAATAAGCCCTGGGTAGTGTTTCTGTGAGGCTCTATGGGAAAACAAATCTGTGGCAAAATGTGATTCAAACCGATACTTGTGTTTTTTGTGTAAGTGGCATTGTTCCGCAACCTCGTTTCAGCCGGTGCCGTTTCCTGGAGGTCCTCCCGCGCTGATATCTGTCGTCGTCCGCTTTAGCTGCTGCCCCGTCGTAGCTGAAATGAACAGGTGTGCCGTGTGCCAGGCACGACTCGGGGTCCTTTACATCGGTAGCTGCTCTAATCTTCAAACAGTCCCCTGAGGCGTGTGCCGGTGTTGAGTTCATTACACGGATGGGGGGCACAGGCAAGCTAATAAGGAAGTGGCCAGCCCTCACAGCCAGAAAGCGGCAAGGCGGGGATTGGCACCCGGGGAGCCGGCCCCCCAGCTGGCCTCTAGACCCGGCCCCTCCCTCTTCCCCGGGTTGTCCACAGTGTTCTGTCGTGTGGCTCCCTGCCGGGAAGCCCTCCACCCTTGCTGGGCATTTACATCATGTCCAATCTGGGGTGTCACAGTGGACCCTTTGGAGCTGCCCACCTGCGCCCGTGGGCGGGAGTGGCCCCGCGGCAGCTGGGGACCAGGAGGAGCCCTGCCAGGGGAAGGAGCACTGAAAATCCCAGCGGGGGCCAGCACAGTGCTCCCCTAAACGGCAGGGCCAGCTGGTGCTTGTGCGGTGACCGGCCCTTTCTCACCACTGACCCCTGCCCCAAGGGGGGAGGCGGCTGGCATGCAGCGGCCAGGGCCCAGGGCGGGTCTCTGCCCCTCCCCCTAGCACCCTGGGTCTCCCCCTTGTTCTCGGGGTTGTGGATGGGGGGCTGTTCTGCCATTCTTTCCTCTTCCGCTTGGTCAGGCCTTGGTCCCAGGGAGAGAGGAGGTCTGGGCAGGGCCTCCCGAGTCCATTCTGACAAGCTCTGACCTCGGGCCCCTGGTGCTCGGGCCATGAAGCGTCTGACTCTTGATCTCGGCTCAGGTCATGATCTCACAGTTTGTGAGTTCAAGCCCCGCGTCGGGCTCTGTGCTGGCCGTGCAGAGTCTGCTTGGGCTTCTCTCTCTCTCTCCCTCTCTCTCCCTCTGCCCCTCCCCTCTCTCATACTTGCTCTCTCTGTCAAAACTAAAAATAAAAAAATAAACATTAGAAGTTTGAACTGCTCCGTCCTCTTTGCCTTGTCCAGAGCTCTCTAGGTTGGTGAGTTTCCAAAGGGGAGGGCGCAGCTTTCTGGAACAATCGCAGACAGAAATGGCCCCCAGCACCCAGGTCCAGCTGGATGCCGGGGGAGGGGAGGGAGACAGAGAAGGCATCCCACGAGGACAGCGACACCGAGTGGACATCGGTCCTGGTCACCGTGTTCAGAAACAGCACTGGCAGCGAGCCTCGCGGACCCTGCCTCCTGCCCCGCGCAGACCCCTCCCCCCCCCCACGCGTGGCTCCCGACCCCTGTCAGCATCCCCAGCTCGGTCCTTCTGCCTCACGTTCCCCATGGCCACCTTCTGCTGCTTCTTCTTGCCGTCTGTGGCTCGTCCCTGTCCTCTGCTTGCAGCCCCCTGAGCCTGATGCACGTGGTCGACTTACGTGTCTTTTCCGACAAAAGCGAGGAGGCACGGGACACCGAGAAGGCTCTCGGGGAACGTTCGTTGAATGACGAGCACGCCTCATGCTATCCCCCGGTTGGTTTTCTGTGCGTGAGATTCTGTTAGGACAAAGATTGATGTCTTACCCCTGCAACGGTAAATAAGAACATGAGTGAGCTTACTGGGCTCGTCAATAAAGAACAGGATGCTGAGTATCAGTTCGAAGGAAGCCCATCTCAGGCTGGCTTCTAAGCCACGAAGGGAAAACTCCAGAGACCCCCGCCTTCAGGCGCTGCTGGATCCAGGGGCTCCCTCTCTTTCCTCAGCGGGAACCTGACTTTCAAGCAGGAATTCTGCATCTCTGGGCCGACACAGTGTTTAGAATAGTACTCCCACCGTTGCTTTAAGTACTTAAATGTTTTAGCTACTTTAGCAAGGTCCGGCACCCTAACTCCATCTTCCAGGCAGGACAGCATCGAGGTGAGCACACAGGGCTTCACTTCAAATCCTGATTCTGGGATTCCTAGCTGTGTGACCTTGGGTAAGGCACTTAACCTCTCTGGGCCTCGTCTCCTTATGTCTGAAATGGGGTAGCAGGAGGACGTAACGCACGGGCCCTTGAAGGTCTATAGGAGTACGTGGCCGTGTGAGATGGGAGGAGACGAGCCACCCGGGCGTTGATCGTCGGGGCTGCTGTTTTCATCCTCCTGGGTCGATAACGCAGGCTCCTGAGGCCAAGGTTTCATCTTCCGTTGTAGGGATTTTTTTTTTTCTCCTTTGGCTTTTTTTTTAAAGAAGTCTCCGCCGTACGTTCTCCATTCTCCTCGGGCAGCTCTGTGTCAACGTCTTCTTTCACGGGAGAAAAGTTAAAGACGGTGTCACGAACGAGAACAACACCTTCGTCTTCTGGTGCATTCTTTCCTTTTTTTTTTTTTTTTTTTTTTTTGTTTACTTCGCCATCAGGAAAGCATTTTCTACTTTGTGTCCTAAGACTTCTCATTAATATAATCATCCTAAATACTGGTGTAGCCAAACCAAACTGCAGATGGTAACTAGCAGGCAAATGAGACTCATATGTGGGGAAAAATGAGAATGAGTCAATGGGATAGAGCAGAGTTTTTTTTTTTTTAATTATCTGTAATTAGTGGGAAAGAAAATACGTAGGCTATATTAAAAATAAGCTCTTTCTTTCTGAGGAAAAAGACCATCATAAAGAACGGGGATGCTGTTCCCTTTTATTGACATGAATTGAGATAATTAGAACTCTCAGGATTAATGTAAGGTTCCATCATAAATAATACCACCATCTGCGATAAATAGATGCCTGTCTCCTTGAATAGACACAGCGAAACATTCTCAAACCATAAGCTATATGAACACCAAATGCAGCCATTTAAATTCTGCTATAAAGGCTTATATTATGCAATTCTAAATCCCTTCTGATGTTTGATCAATTTTTTTTTTTTTTTTTGCTTCAATTTCCAAGCTGTTTTGGAGGCATAGTAAAAGCCGTGTTTACATTTCGGATCAATGAGCTAAACCTGGTGTATAATTCACATTGTAAAGGGCCCCGAAGAAAACACCAAGAAAGCCATCATCTGCGTGAAACAACCACTCTTAGAAAGGCTTCGCTCCATCAGAAGTCAGCCAATGGTGGCTGCCACTACCTGTTTTTGTACAGTCCCCAAGAAGAATGCGTTTGCTTTTTTTCATGGTTTAAGAACATTTTTTAACGTTTATTTATTTTTGAGAGACAGAGCGTGAGCAGGGGAGGGGCACAGAGAGAGGGAGACGCAGAATCCAAAGCAGTTGCCAGGCTCTGAGCTGTCAGCACAGAGCCCGACGCGGGGCTTGTACCCAAGAACCATGAGATCATGACCGGAGCCGAAGCCGGACGCTTAACTGACTGAGCCACCCAGGCGCCCTAAAAACATTTCTTTAAACGGTAATGTGGCTGACATGTGACAGTTCTATGAAATGTCGATTTCAGTGCCCATCAATAAAGTTTTATTGGAACAGGGACACGGTCATGAGTTTCCATTTGTCTCTGGCTGCTTTCATGATACAATAGCAGGGCTGAATGGTTGCAAACAGAGGCCACCGGTCCCATAAAGCCTAAAATATTTACTCGCTAGACCTTGACGGAAAAAGCAGGCCCATCTCATCTTTTTATGGCGTGCAAAGCCAACACCCTCCATTTGGCCAAAGCCACAGTGTATCATTTTAGAAGCTTTTGGCTGAACAAAAAAACCGATGCACGATGGACCTCCTTTGGTTGACCCAACAGGAAGGGGGGCAGGGAGGCAAGATCCAGAAGGTCCAGGTTATGCTCATCAGGATCCTCTTTGTTGTAAAGCCCACCTGCCACATTCCTGGGCTGTGCCCGCCATCGCCAACTCTGTCTCTGGCGATCTCGCTCATAGTTCCGGGATGGACGACCACGTTACTGGGGACAACCCGGTCCGTCACTTGCTGTTGGAGAGAAAGACATTCGCTTCCCTGATTCTCTCAGAAGGGAGGACGCTTCTTGCCCGGAAGCCGCAGCAAAGCCCTCCTCATCACTTCTTGGTCCCAACTGGTCCAGGACATGGCTGTCCAACCTCAGCATGGTTCACTTTGAGGCCAGGTGATGCTCTGTGGTGGGGCTGTCCTGTGTGTGGAAGATGTTGAGTAGTATCTCTGGCCTCCACCCGTGAGATGGCAGTAACGTTCCCCACCTCGACCACAAGGATCAAAGATGTCCCCAGACATTGTCAAATGCCCCCGGTGTCAGAAGTTGCCCTTATCTGAGAATCACCGGCTCAGGCCTGTGCGTAACTGAACAAGTTACTGGGAACAGGTTTGAAATTCCCCGTTTGTCTTAAACCGGGGATTGGCAAATACGGCATCATGGGCTTTACCCAGCCCCTGCCTGTTTTTGTGTGGCTCGTAGCTAAGAATGGTTTTCACGTTTATAAATGGCTATATAAGCACCCGTGTAGTATTGATTTTGCCTCTCGGCCTGCAAAACCCAAGATATTCATTCTATGGCCCTTTCAAAAAGTGTTTACCAACCCCTGGTCTCAGCCCTCCACCTTTATCCATCATGAAATTAAATTCGCAATCGTGTCACCTATCGAAATACGTAACTAAATCACGTCAGCGTGGGGCCGTGTGCTAGGCAGGAAAAACATGAGCAGAGTAATGGTGTCTTAGTAGTAAAATGGTATCTCTGTGCATGTACTGGAGAACCAGAGAAACCAGTCAGGTGCTTCCTGTGTTTAGAGACCCCGTGGATGTGTCGGCCACAGATGCAGACTGGAGCGGACAGGTTTGGACAACTTGCATTCGCAAGCAGATTGGGCATCGCTCATGTAATTTTCCAAAAGGATAAACGCTTCTTCGCTAAGGTTTCATCAATTGAAGTACAATTCGACCCCACTAGTTGCAATACTGGAAAATGCACATTATACAAAATTGTTGCCCCCCCCCCCCGCCACCCCACTGCTTTTTGTAGCCGTTCGAGATAGCTCGGTGGCTCGGGTATTTATGGTAGGTTTCTCACCCTCGTGGATGTCCGCCGGAAGTCAGTGCCAGGCCGGGCAGGAGTCTGTCGTGTGGGGCCGTGTCATGCCCTGTAGGACATCTGGCAGAGCTGTCTAAATGGGGACCCACCCTCCGATCCTTGGGGTAACCAGAAATGCCTCCAAGGTCCCCCGAGTGCCACGTGCGCTGGGCTGAATGGTGCTCCCTCCGAAGACGTCTGTGCCCCAACCGCCAGGACCTTACCCGGCAGAATGGACCCTGAAGATGCAATGAGCTTAAGGATTTGAGATGCGGGGATTCTCCTGGGCCACCCCGGGGTGCCCGATCATCACCAGGGTCCCTGTGGGAGGGAGGAAGGAGGTCAGAGGCAACAGAAGCCGCAGGCTGCTGACTTTGAGGAGGGAGGAAGGGACCGAGGACCGCGGGCGTCTCTCGGCAGCGGAGAAGGTAAGGAAAGAGATCCTCTCTGCACCTCGCCACGAGGAACGCGGCCCTGCCCGCCCCCTCATTTTAGACTTCTGACCCGCAGAACGGCCAAATATTTTTCATCGTTCTCAGCTCCTCGGTTTGTGTCATTTATCACCACAGCAACAGGAAACGAATACACCAGCTCTCAGGGGAGCAGTTCCTTTGAAAGAACGGCAGCTGGAGCCCCAGAGCCCCCTGCGGACTTGGGGTCCACACCACACGCAGGGACACGCGGCCACATGGCCACCGCTGTTCGCCAAGCTCGACTTCAGGAAAATATAAGTGCCGTGCAGTTGAAACCTTGCATTTTTAGACCTATGGCTCTACCTAGTAAATGTTTTCCTCCGTGCGTGCGTACCCAAGGCACCATTCTCACACTGATAGAGTCAGAGTTTCCAAGTGTTTAGAGAATTCGTCTTCGAAAGGCATATGCTCTCCTGGGGCCGGGGGAGCGATGGAGTCACACGTCAGGGTGATTAGGGAGCTCTCCCCGAAAAAGGGGGGGTGTCCCCCCAGGGGCTCAGAAGGGGGAGAGGGGTACCTGCTCGTTTGAAGGAGAGCTTCTCTGTTCCGAAATTGCAAAGCACACTATGTAATTTCAGCAAAGGATATTCAGGGGCCTTGTTCAGGAGAGGCACTGAAATAAAATAATCCACTTATCAAGGTGCCTTTTGTTTCAAGAAAAAAGAAACAACGCACCACATTTAGCAGAGAGAGACATTCTGTGTCTGGAGAATGTTAATAAATCACGAGCCCAGGAGAGGAGGAAAACCTCAGAATACTCCCGCCGGCTCGTGTTTCAAGTGAGCAGCAGTGGCTTGGAAAGGCAATGGGGACAGGTAGGCTGTGTGTCCCGGGGGGTCTGACCCCAGGCAGCGGCGTCTGGGGCCCAGCGGCCCCCCCCCGGACTCACGGAAGGGTCCGCCGTGCGTGCCTCACGCAGAGGTCGTCGTGCCTCTGTGGCCTTGTAACCTCTCAGCACGGTTGGAATAATGGTCCTGCTCATCATGCTAAGAATGATAGTAATGACGAGAGAAAAACGCTCTCTCTAGGTGTTGAGCGTGTTCTGGGGTATTTTGCTTCTTGGTTGTGAGCGGACTCCCCTTGTGGAAATGAGGGTTCTGGTGCTCGGAGGTTTAAGGTGTATATGCCGTGTGTATACACAGGTAGGGCTATCACATCGTGCAGCAGGGCTTCCTTGGGTTTGGTCTGACCTCAGGAACGGCCTTAGGCCACAAGCGTGCCTGTCCTCTCCCGGATTGACGCTGGTCTGGCCAGAATCCTTCCTCTCTCTCTTTTGTGCCTTTGGTGAAGCCCTGAACGCCTCGCGTGCGAATCGAGTTAGCTTACGCTCTCCCAGCCTCAGCTTGACTGACCTTCCCGGACTGGACGGATCTTTCTGGAAGGGGACTGTCCTGTTGACATCACTGGCCTCCAGCCCGTCGATGCCGGGAGCATCCCCTTCTCCCGGTTGAGAGAATCAGGAATGTTCCCAGGCATTACCAGGTGCCTGTCGGAGACAAAACCACCCTTCGTTGGGAACCTGTTGTGCAGCCTCAGACAAGACACTGATGTTTTTTCTTAGAGCTCAAATACGCTAACTTTCCTAGGTGTTTGCTTCCCTCGGGGCAAAATGAGCACATATCCGCTTCTTTTTGTCTCTCAGACAATGCTTTTAAAATCAAATAGCAAACCCAACACAGCGTAAACCCGGCCCGTCTGGAGAGTCTTTGAAACGCTCATGTGCCATGCTTTACGTTCTCCAGCTGAACAGGAAAGCAGGACCGAGGATTTTTACCAAGTACCCAAGGCACGTCCACTGCTTACTCCGTTCACAGCAAACCCCGGCCCCAACCCATGCCCCTAGACCGCCTTCCTGCTCCTCGCGTGCCGAGGCCCCGAGCCTCTCCTGCTGGGATCCTCTGTTCATGCCCCCTCCCGGGGGGGTCCTGTCTCCCATCTGGCCGACTTTCATGTCCCAGCCCAGGGAGAATCAGCTCCGAAGAATCCTCTCCAGTCAACACATCCACAAATGACCATCGTGATGAAGGCGGTGTGCGTCCTGTTGGCCGAAAGGGTCATTTCCCCCCGTGTTATTGTGTCTGGGTGCAAGTGACACGGACCTCTCCTGTGTTCGCTATCTTAGAATCTCAAAAACCCAATTTCCGGCAGCAGCTTTCCCGTAGAGTTCTCCAATGAACACCTGATGGAGTGTTCCAATATCCCCAACACCGACAGGCAACACAGATAAAGAAAATGGATCAACAGGAAGGGAGGCAGCAAATGAACGTGCTGTCAACCAGGAGGACAGATAAGAAGGTGCCACCATCAACTGCTCCCTTGTCCCCCTCTCTATGGCCTTAGGGAACCAGCATCGGACTTTTCCAGGGTTACTGTTTCAGATCAGTGCAAATTACTGAATCATCCTATCTCTCTGGGAGACGTGGGAGCAGGTGAACCAGAAGGCGGGGGTGGATGTTTGTGCTCAATGGGTCACGGTGGCCATGGAACAGTTTCCTTGCCCTCGGCAGATCGAGGGTCAGGAGACAGAGGGAAGGCTGGCAGTCCCCTCTGCTTCCTTAATCTGTTGGGTCAGGGTCCCCAAAACGTGAGATGAGTTTGGGTGATGGACAGGGTCGCAGCGTGGGAGGACGCCCGTGGTTGATTTTGGGGGGTACGGGGACACGGTGTGAAGTCACCTGAGTCTCACAAATGAGAAAGCGATTCCCTTTTCAGTTCTGTTTGGATTATTCTAATTCCATCAAGGAGAAAGTCTCATTTTGGTGTCCTGTGTCTTTAGCACCTCACACTCAATAACCTCCCCACTTCACAAAGAAACGGCAAGTGTTAGGCTCAGAGCCATAGACTGGCAACAGTTGGGAGCATTGGGTCCACTGGGATTATCTAAACAAATGTATGAATTAATTGCCTGATGTTTGATTAAGTATTTACTCTAATAAGTTATTGATAAAATCATCGATTAAGTTGTAGTGCGTAACTACACGGCTGATGTCATGAACGTGTTATCGGAGTGTCCGAAGCTTAGGAAACACCATCTTCGGTTTGAATTATTGTGTGTGCGGGGAGCTGTTCCTGGCCATCATGGGCGTACATATGCTCAATAGATTCTTGTTTTCGAAGACTTTCTATTTTTAGACCAGGTTTAGGTTCACGGTAAAATTGAGGAGAAAGTGCAGAGAGTTCCCATGTACCCAGAGCCCCTCATTTATATTAGGGTTGACTCTTGGGTTGTACCTTCTGTAGGTTTGGACAAATGTGTAATGACATATGTCTAGTGTTGCAGTATCATACAGAGTATTTTCACTGCTCTTAAAAAATTCTCTCTGCCGTACTCGTTGGCTGAAGTAAGTCACGTGGCAACGTAGATGCAAGGAATGGGCCAAGAGACTCTTCTTCTTGAAGGGAGGGCTGCAGGGCCACATGCAAAAGGTATAGATACAGGAGGAGAACTGGGGCCATTTTTAATTGCTGCACACAACTACTGTTATGTCCCAAATGTTTGGCTCTGTCTACCTACTCATCTATCTACTTCCTATGCACCCATCCATCCGTCCATCCATCCACCCACCTGTTTGTCCATCCATCCATCTGTCCATCCATCCATCCATCAATCCACCCATCTGTCCATCCATCCACCCACCTGTTCATCCATCCATCCATCCATCCATCCATCCATCCATCCATCCATGGAAACTGAAGCTCCCAGAATGTGAGAACTTGCTCAAGATCCCATGATGGTTCAGTAGGTCAACCCTTGACACCTCTATGGCCAACCTTCATGCCTTTAACCACCGTACCAGACCCACTTCCTTCTTCACGGTGTCTGTCTCTTCTTGCTCACATTAAATCTCTCATGAACTGGAAAATTCGGAACTGCATTTAGCGGGAAGGTAAGAGCGAGGCGCTTTTTCCTCCACCAGAAAGGTAAGGAGTGACCTACTTAAATAACAGAGAATCCCGAGAGAGAAGACAGCTAGACAGCACGCCCACTCCAGCTTTACTTTATAGAAAACAAAGTCAGCATTTACAAAAAACAAAAGGTCCTATTTTAGGCTTTGTTGGGCATGGAAAATCCACAAAAACGTGGAAAAAAAGGAATCCCTACCTGCAGACAGAGTGAAAAACGAGAAGGCTTCGTGGTGGTGCTTTCTTTGGCGGGGAGCACCCAGCACGCACGGGCTTAGCATCCTGCTCCGCTCCTTCGGAGAGCCTGCAGCCCCCTTTGCCCCAAACAAATTGGCCTCCAAATCTCCACGCTTCGGGGCTTCAGGGCGTTTTCGGAGAGGGATGGGCACCCGAGAATGAAACATCTGATGCGGCGGTTCAGCTCGGGTTTTATAAAGTATTGCAGGTAGCTTAAATAGTCCATGGATCGTTTAAGGCCACGGAACCAGAACTCCTTCTGGGATGTCCGGCGCTGGCGGGGCCTTTTGAAGGCGATTTAACCCGGTTCTGGAATGGAGAGGAGAGAGGAGAGAGAGGGCTGTTGCCCTTGTTACTGGTGGTGTCAGCTCACAGTCTCTGGCCAAGAGCAGGGGAGAGGACACCGACTCTTTGAAAAGCCGTCTTGACAACCCAGCCCTTTTGGCCTCGGTGCCACTGAGGGCAGCTTTGATCGGCCAGCCGGTGTCCCTGCCGGGGGAGGACTAGGGGGGCTGCGGAGCTGAGAGGCACAGGCCGCCCCATGTGCTGGATGGGCTGTGCCTGCCGCGGTCAGGAGGAAGGCCAGCGGGGGAGAGAGCACTCCCCTCTTCCTCAGTATAGGAACGGGGGGCCGCGTCTGCGTTGCTGGGCTGGTTTTCAAAGACAAGGGCAAGGCCGCGGGCCTGGGGGGGCCTCGCAAAGTCAGCCACTGGGCGCTTGAACCTCCTAGTCGCGTGTGTAGTGAGTTCTCGTGAGCCACCCACGTGCAAGTACGAGCCAGGGGGCACCTCTAGAGAGGAGAACCTTCAAACAGCAAGGAGCCTGCTGGCCGTATTGCAGGCCATGCCTGCAGGGGACAGAGAAGGGTGGGCAGGCGGGGGTGATGCTCTCTCCCGTCTCAGCGCCGAGCTCCCGCCCCCCGTGGGGACTCACTGGGCTGCAGACACCAGTCGGGGCTTTCCAACTCGGATGCACCTGGAGGTCAAGCAGGTGACTTCACTGAGCCCCGTGGCCTGCTGAGTGTCTCGCCCGCTTGTTGCCGCGTCCTCCCATGTGTAAGGGGAAGCTGGAAACCCAGATGCCTCCCAGCCGTTAAAGATGGTTCCCATTCTTAGGGATTCTTTAAAACGCTGCGGGCAAGGGGTTCCTGGGGGGCTCAGTCGCTGAAGCGTCCGGCTTCGGCTCAGGTCATGATCTCACGGTCCGTGGGTTCGAGCCCCGCGTCGGGCTCTGTGCTGGCAGCTCGGAGCCTGGAGCTGCTTCCAATTCTGTGTTTCTCTCTCTGCCCCTCCCCTGCTTGTGCCCTGTCTCTCTCTCTCTCAAAAATAAATAAACATTAAAAAAATTTTTTTTAAATACTGTGGGCAAAACAAAGCCCATCGCCAGGCTGGGTAGGAGGCCATAAGTGAGCAGTTTGCAAGATCGCCCCGTTTGCCCTTTTTTTTTTTTTCCTGTTTTGACTTTATGAACTTTTTTGTTCTGCAAAACATTTAAACAATCCTTTACACGGGCAAGTTATCACTTTGTTGAAAATTGCATTTAGATCTGGAGTCATAATTAGAAAGCGTTCCCTACACTCAGCTCATAAAGGAATTCACCCATTGGTTTCTTTTAGTACTGAAAAAAATTTATTTCCTTTTATCTAGATCACTGATTTACATGAAGTTTATTCGTGGGTATGGTGTGAGATATGGATCTAATGTTGTCTTTTGTCTCAGGTGGCTAGCCAGTTGTCCCAGAACCATTTATTAAAGTGTCTCTCTTTGGGGCGCCTGGGTGGCTCAGTCAGTTAAGCATCTGACTCTTGATTTCAGCTCAGGTCTTGATCTCACAGTTTGTGAGCTTGAGCCCTGCATCAGGCTCTGCACAGACGGCGTGGAGCCTGCTTGGGATTTTCTCTCTCTCACTCTGCCCCTCCCTGTTCTCTCTCTCTCTCTCTCTTTCCGGCGCAAAATAAATAAACATTAAAAAAGCAAAAACAGAGGTCTCCTTTCGCCTCACGATTTGGGTACTGCCTTTATCACACGCTAAATTTCCAGATGCACCCGAGTTCTTTTATGGACCCCTCGGTTCCACTGGTCCGTTTCTCTGTTCACGTATCCCTGCCATTAAATGTTTTAAACTCACGCAGACCATTAATAAACATCCTGACTCTACACCCACAGGTATCTTGCCAGCTTTTTGTCACATGGACATAGGAAATCGTCACTGCTGAATCGTTCCCAGGGAACAAAAATCTAGAGCTCCAGGCTCCCGTATATACTTGGCATAGCGCACAGTCCTTTACTGGCTGATCCCGGGAGGACCGTGACAACGCTGGCCACGTGGGCTTTGGAATGTTCCTCCTCGTTTCTGAGTTGCTTGTGGGCCTGCTGTGTTCCCAGGAGTCCAGTAATGACCCCTTCTCTGTCTTTTTTTCTTGTCTCCCGTTGCCCCCGCAGTGATCGAGGGCCGCGGGGTCACCGACGACGTGCACAGGTTCTCCTCGCGGCCGCCCTACCTGCCCGTGAGCTACCACATCCTGGGGGCCGAGACCGCCTTCTTCCTGAAGGAGGCCAGCCAGGACGCCCTGCACAACTCCAGCCTGCGCACGAGAGTCGAGTCCTTCTTCACGTACAAGGCCACGAGGCCCCCGGCGCTCAACGCCAGCTACGGGCCCTTCTCCGTGCAGAAGGTGGTGCCCCTGGACCTGATGGTCCCTTCCAACCTGCTGGGGCCGGCCAGCAAGTTCGGCCTCAACTGGAAGCTGAGGGCGCACATCGTGCGGGACAAGGTGTACCTGAGCCGCCCCAAGGTGCAGGTGCTTTTCCATCTGCTGGGCCGGGACTGGGCGGCGCGGAGCCCGGGCGAGAGACTGCCCTGCCTGCGGGTGTTCGCCTTCCGGGAGACCCGGGAGGTGCGGGCCGGCTGCCGGCTGCAGGGGGCCCTGGGGCTGTGCGTGGCCGAGCTGGAGCTGCTGGCCGGCTGGTTCGGGCCCCCCACCGTGCTGGCCGGGAGGAAGAAGGCGCCGGGGCCGCCCGAGGGGAGCCCCGTGGAGCTCTACTATGCCGTGCAGCCCGGGGACGGGCGCGGGGACTGTGCCGGCGGCGGCGGGGACGCCAGGAAGGGCAACTCCATCCGGCCGGGGAGGGACGGGCCGGAGGAGGCCGTGCCCCGCCTGCAGAGGATCGGGAGCGTCAGCCTCTACCGGGCCCAGGACAGCGCCCAGCTCCGCGAGCTGCGTCTGGACAGCAACGTGGCCATCTGGCTGCCCTCCCAGCCCGTGAAACAAGGAGACCTGGTCACTGCCTACGTCAGCGTCGCCAACAACTCCACCGTGGACCTCTTCATCCTGAGGTAGGTGCCCCGCCTGGCCCGCGGCAGCCTGGGCCCCTGGCCCCCTGCGGGGACCCTCTGGCTTCGCGGTGAAGCCACGTTCGTGCATGCGGCCCCCCACGTGCATTCGACAGCCCCTCTTACGCCGTGGGTGAGGGGGCGGGAGGAAGGGGGCCAGAAACCGCTTCCGAAGGAAACAAGTGGGAAGGAATCGCTCTTCTTTGACCTTGAGTTGCCATCGAACTTGGAGGAGAAGGATGTGATTTTTCTTTCGCTTGAGTTCCTTTGCAGATACGCAGACAGCACTTGTGTGACGGAGACCGTAAGGTCCCAGGGCCCGAGAAACCACCTAGGGTTTTTGATGCTCCGTTTTGGGCGTGCGTGGGGAAAAGGGCAAGGACACGCCCTTTATAAAAAAATCCTTGAGGTTCAATGCTGCCAAGTCGGGGCTGTGGAAGCCTCAGTTCCTGAGCCCAGGTTAGCGGTGATTAAAGGAGAAATCGCCCCAGGGAGGTGTTGCGTCTTCTAAAAAAAGAAAGAACCGAAAGTCGGTTGAAGCAACAGAATAACCCGGCTAGCTGGCTCAGCAGGGGGCTCAGGTTCTAACAGGGTCTCTCTGTGACTCTGTGTGACGATTCCGAGTTCGGTACAGGAGCCTCTGTTATCTGAGGATTATTCATACTGGGGAAAAGCCACTTACGGCAAATCCTCTTAAAATGCGGACCCGGATTTCATAATAATGAGAAAATATTTGATTGAGATTTGTTTAAAAGATAACGATGATAAGAATCGCTTCCCTCCCCCCACCCCCTTTCTAGTTAAGAAGGTCTTGGGTTATACTTACAGCTACGCTGTGGTTCTTTTTAGAATAAAAACAAATCACACTTGGAAGGACTTGCTCGGGAAAAGTATCTGCAGAATAGAATGGTGGCATTTTATCGCATTTTTCTTTTGGTTTAAGTTTTGTCATTTACCTTGAAGAATGGTCATTTTCAAAGGCTGTGTTTGTGTTTGTTTTCATAAGATGCCCTCGGAGGTTTCGAGACGTGTCTCCAGGCATTGTCTTCATCCCCCAGGATTCAGATAATTCTCCTCTAAAGCGGCTGTCTTGTCATTGTCCTTATAATCGTTTTCTTTCAATTTTTAAGTGGGCTGATTGTATCCGCTCTCCCCTGGCGTTCTTGGAAGTGATCGAGGGCCTCTACAACAGGGCTGTGAAATCCCAAGTCTTTTACAAGATACCAAGTTTGCCCTGCGGGGATTCCCAGTGCGTCTACACTGTCAGCCTCGGTGGTCAGCCAGACCCCCCCCCCCCCCCCCCGCTGACTGTGTGTGAGAGGACGGACACATCTCGCTGTCAGGGCACCGGTGACTTCACGGCAATGTCAACCTTACAACCGCGGGGCCAGGATAGCAAATATTGAGATAAGACGATCTGGGTTTGCTTCCTCCCGTCTTTGATGGGAAAGATACAGGGAAGGTGTGAGTTTTGTTCTTCCTGAGTTCCTTAGCATGCTCGGTTCCAGATCGTTTCATTCTAAATAAAATAAATACATGCGGCCCTGGCTTTGGAACGTACATGCAGAAGACGGAATCAACGGCACCAGTGGTGAGGAGCCAGCACAGTTCTGAGCCCATGTCTTCTGCTTCCCGGGTTGTGCCAGCAACCTGTGCCTCTGTCCCCTCATGTCTACATCAGATGCCATCGTAGCCTATCCTGTTCTACAGGGGAGGCCCCCGAGGGCCAGTATTTATTCGTTAAGGCTTGTAACAGTGCCTGGCACGTAAAAGGTGTGTATATGAGGGTTGTGTTTGGACATCCATCAAAACTTGCAGAAGTGCTGAATTCTGTTTCAGCAGTAAAAGGACATCACCGTCCCTTGCGTGAAACTGCAGCTGCCGGCTCTGTTCTCGACGTCCTATTGATTCCCGCTTCCCCGTGATTTTCTTTGAAGAGCAAAACTATTTTGTTTTTTGGTTTTGGGTTTTTTTTTTTTTTTTTTTTAATAACGACAAGCCCTTTGGAGCACAGAGGGCAGTGAAGGCGGGGTCCAGGGCTGGACGCTGCGTAATGCCGTGAAGTGCGGCAGCCTTGTTTCTGCCTTCCTGATCTTTCCAACCCCAGACCAGAGTCCTGGGGGAGAGGCGGGAATGACTCCCAGACAGGAGGCCCGAGGGATGTGGCTCCCATGACCGATGGGCAGACTGAGCAAGAAGCAGGCTTTCCCTTTCTAGATAATATATTTCATTTAAAGAAATTGTGTTTAAGTTTATTTTTTTTTGAGAGAGAGAGAGAGAGAGAGAGAGAATCCAAGCAGGTTCTGAGCTGTCAGCACAGAGCCCAACACAGGGTTCAAACCCACAAACCGCGAGATCATCACCTGAGCCGAGGCTGGATGCTTAACCAACCGAGCTACTCGGGCGCCCCTATTTATTTATTTTGAGGGCAAGAAAGCAAGCTTGCGTGAGCAGAGGAGGGATGGAGAGAGAGAGAGAGAGAGAGAGAGAGAGAGAGAGAGAGAGAGAGAGAACCCCAAGCAGGATCTGCACTGTCAGTGTGGAGCCTAAGTGGGGCTCCAACCCACAACCTTGGGGGTCATGATCTGAGCCAAAATCAAGAGTCTGATGCTCAACTGACTGAGCCACCCGGGTGCCTCCAAAATAATTTTCCTGTTTAAATACATTGTTCCAAGGATAGAAATACAGTAAGAGAACAGGAGGGGACCCACACAGATGCGGCAGGAACAGTGAGTCTGCCCCTTCCTCCCCGCCAGGGCACGTGCTCACGGGAACCCACACCCAGCTGCCCTCCACCCTTCCCTCCCACAGGAGAAACCCATCTTGCCCGTCACTGTTACCTTTCTCCTCAGAAATTCCGGGGCGCTGAGGAGTCGTTGAAAGGCCTCTCCTGACTCTGAAATCCCCCCTCATTCTCCCCTGTCATCTTTCACCATGGCTTTGACGACAAGGCTGTATTTGGAGACATCCAGGACTTTTTGGGAATCGTTACAGGGCCACTACCCTGTATTGGAACCCGGCCCGGGCCTCCTTTCTAAGATCATTTTCACGAATGAGACCCTCTTCCATAGGCAAAAAGCAGCAGCCTCCTTTTCACTGGAGACTTCATGAATTTAATTCAAAGGCAACCCCAGTTTTATGATCAAAGTCAAGACGTGGATGCGTTGTGTCCTTTAGTCGTAACGTTATTTGGAAAACCTACCTGAGAACGTGACAAAGAATGATCACTACCATAAATGAAGCACACATAACCAGAGGTGTTTCATAGACACATCTAAGTGTGTCCGTCCAGTGGGCAAGGCTCCTTGGTCCCTTGTCACATGTCGAACCACAGAGCAAATATATTTGGAATTCATGCAAAACCAAATACCTGATGTCAAGCTTGTATCACATACGTTCCTTTCCATGGACGTTTTCCTTCACGACTGATGGAGACTTCTTGATCAATATCAAGATTCCTTATAGCTGGCGGAGGCGTTATTCCCTATTCTGGGGACTTCCAAAATACATTGACAGTTGGAGTCGTTGGTCCTGAAAATTCCCGTTGCCGTCCCCACGTGAATGTTCCGGAAGCTCTCAGGATGCTGAGGGTGGCTCTCATTCCCGACCACTGCTTCCTCAAAGCCCCGTGTTACATGAGGTTTACAGTTTCTTCCTGTGTTGGGATCAATGTTCGCTTTACCTCCGTGGGTCCGGACCTTGCAGGTCATTAAAGGGCTGAGCAGGGAAGGCCACTGCCCCTTGGCCTTGTCACTGAGCAACGAAATTGATACCTTCAGATGCCAAAGAGGTGGCCCATTGTCCGCTGCGGCTGGGGACCTGCTTGCTTCCTTGTGTCCAAAGTTCAGGAAAACAAGAACCAGAAGTAAAACCGATGAATCCCTGAAGTCATAGTCAGCAAACGTTTACTGTCAACACACCGGAAGGACACTGCACACCGGGAGCCCTCCAGCCAAAACATGGAATGAGGCTGGAGTGGGGTGTATGTTAGAAAGCAGTTCCCAGAAGGGCACCTGGGGGGCTCAGTCGGTCGAGCGGCCGACTTCGGCTCAGGTCACGATCTCACGGTCCGTGGGTTCGAGCCCCGCGTCGGGCTCTGTGCTGACAGCTCGGAGCCTGGAGCTGCTTCGGATTCCGTGTCTCCCTCTCTCTCTGTTTCTCCCCCACTTGTGATCTGTGTCTCCCTCTCTCTCTCTGCCCCTCCCCTGCTAGCACTGTCTCTCTCAAAATAAATAAACATTTAATTTTTTTTTTTTTTTTTAAAGAAAAGAAAAGGGAAGGGGAGGGAGCAGTTCCCAGAGCCTGGAGGCACGGACGGTTTCTCCTTCACAGGCGTTGGTTACAATATTAGGATTTTCTTAAATGGAAGGAAATGGGTTACTGGTTACCTCCTCTCCATTTGGGGGAACAGTTTAAATCTTGCTTATGGTTTCCAGAGGCATAAGCAAGCAATGACCCAGGTCAGGTTGGCCTCGCCTGTCTTGCCAAACAAGCTCACCGAAAAGCTTTGCTTGTGTGACCCACCTGGGTTTGTCGGCTCAGGGAGTTCCCAAGGCTGGTCTCTGCTTCTGTGTGGTTTTAATACACCCCCACTGCTTTGGGTCAGCAGAGTGTGAGCAGCTCGCCTGGTGTGACCGTCACGTCACCGCTGGTGCGGCGTCCAGGCTGAGGACCCCCACGTTCGCTGCTCCAACGTTCGCCATCATGCACGCGGGCGGGCGGACTGTTGAGTTCCTTCAGGCGTCCGGTCCTGATGGACATGGATTGATGTGTGAGTGACCGCCGAGGGGCATCTAAGACCTTGGGGAGGAGACAGAGGTCAATAGGATGACCGGAGAGTAAAACAGTCCCCCAGAGCAGAGGTTCCCAGAAGCCAAGACTTAGCCAACTGAGCAACTCAAGTGGGTTGTAATCAGATTCAAGTTCTACCGGTCGAGGTCAATCCACATTATTTTCCCGGTGATTTCACACAGGTGCAAGGTGATGTGTTAGCGACCGCCTGTCCTCACGCTCGCTTGGGACGAGATGGCCGTGAGCATGTTTCATTTCAGGAGGTGGTGCTGCACGTGGGCTCTCCCCTGAACCAGGACTCTGAGCCCTGGGAGCGATCGCTAATTTAATAAGGAGGCATCTCTTTGGAAATAAAAGAATACGAAGGTGGATAATCTGAGCAGATGATAAGCAGCCTAAATCTGAGTTGGAAGCTCTTCAGAGGGTGGGGTTTCAGTCCCAGGGGTTTTCCCGGTTTGCGGGTTGACCCTTTGATGATGTGAACCTCGAGGCCTGTCGAGCGGCGGGCACGAAGGTCGTCCCCACGAGTTCCATCGCGGTGGTTTCTCTGACGTTTACAGGTAGATCACAAAACCCGAGAGACCACGGACAGTGAGGATCTGATCACGGTACACTGTAGTTTTCCCCTGAAATACCATTTTTCTAGTCATTTCAAAGATACAGTGAAACTCATTTGTTTGTAAAAAAAAAAAAAAGTCTAATTAAATGTGGATTATTGATGTAAATGTGGTCAGAATACTGATTCTGTGCATATTCCCCAGAATGACATTTTAGTAACAAGCTGTGGTCAGATCCAAAGGGCCTCACCCGCTCCCTAAAGTCAACCTCAGTTCTTAAAACTGTCTGGTAATAAGGAACATCAGACCTTTAAAGGGTCTTTATGCTAAGAAGCCAAGCTAAGATCTTGTCTAATTGTCACGCATTACAAAGAGAACAGACTCTCGTTGAGCTTATACGAGTCCATGTGTTATCGGGAAAAAATGAGACTATTTCATAAGAGTTTCTGAATTCCGGGGCAATCAGGTGGGGAGAAAGAGACGAATGTTTCGTCTTTGTTTACAGTCATACGCTTTGTCAAATTGCTGTGAGTTACAAACGTCTGAAGAGAGAGGAGGAAAGGGCTTCCTTCACTCGGCAAAACAAAATAGTAAAGAACCAGCAATGTTTGTCAAGTTATCAGAAGAAGCCTGTGTTCTGGAGGTCAGGTTGGGTCTTTGCAGACGAGGGACTTTGGCCTGTGGGAGAATCGAGCGTAGGGCGGGGCGTCTCTGTGACACAAGATGTACCAACGGTGACGGTGAAAGATCTGGAGAGTTCCCCCTGTGTCTAGACTTCTGTGGGCCTCGGCTTGTCACCCTGTGTCCCGCCAGCCCGTGACCAGCCAGCGGGCTGTCCTCCGGGGTGGCCGCCACGGCACAGGAGCACGGTCAGGAATCTCGGCATCTCCTTTTCTGCTTGTTCATCCGGACCTTGTGTGTTTCTCCAGAGTTACTGACAAGGGAGCAGTAAGTCTCGGGTCCGCTTTGCCCTTTCTGGGTGGGTTTCGCGAGCCGGCACCGATAACGGAGCCTTCGGGGCATCAACCCGAAGAGATGATGTGTTTCTTTTTTGAGTAAAACACGGTGAGGTAAGGAGGTAGTCTTCCCAGAAGTAAAAATGGGAGCAGAGGACAGACCCTGTGTGCCGTGCAGCTTCGTTAATGGCCCGTGCTTTGGTGAGGCCAGATCACAGGATCAGGGAGCAGGGGAGGTGTCCTCAGCGGATGGCACAGGGATGCGGGGCTCCTGACTCATGAGCTCTGTCCCGATTTGACGGGTGGATGTGTGCTGGGCATCCTTGTTAACCACCGACGTCCCCCCAACCAAATCAACGCATGTCGCCTACACTTAACAGCTCCTCTGTGTTTCCAGCATCTTCCGGTAAATAAATCAAAAGGGTAAAGGCGGAGGCGGTGGGGGGAGGCAGGGAAGAAGCTTTTAAGGAGATGAGCCAAAGGGACTTAGTATGCAGGGATGTCGGGGGGAGAGAATTATTTTTGCAAACGGGATGAGATCTGTCAGCAGACTCAGTCCTAGATCCTAAATGTGGGGGGGGGGGGGGCGTGCAGGTCGCGTCATAGGCTGGCTGTCCCCTCCTCTAAGAGGATTCTGTGACCCTGACCTTTGACAGGCAGACCTGGTTCCCAGCCAGCCCCGGGGCAAAGGGCCTGGGGCTGGGCTCCCCCTGGTGGGTAGCTGGTGGGGGGATTCATGGAGCGTGTCTTTCCTGCTAGACTGAGCCAGTCGGGGAGCTCTGCTGTGTCGTCTGCTTACACAAATACACAGAACACACAGATGCCCACAGCAGCATTTTTCGTAACAGCCAACGCGTGGAAACCACCCCAATGCCCAGCGGCCGACAGATGAGCAAACTGCAATCTATCCACGCAGTGGACTGTCAACGTGCAGAGGACGGAACGAACTAATGGTTTGGGCCACAGCGGGGATGGACTGGAAACCACGGTGCTTTGGCGGAAGAAGCCACCCACGGCGGCCGTCTCTCAAGCCCCTGCACGCGGTGGTGCGGGGACCCGGGTTTGCTGCTTTTGACGAGAAGCTGGAAACGTGGGCTTTAAGCACAGCCTTTGCGTTGATGCGTGTGGACAGGGGAATCGCTTCTCAGCCCCGCCGCGCAGGCCTGGGGACCCGATGGCGACGCTGGGCTGAGCTGTGTCTCCAGATCTAAGTCGTGGCTCCACACAGCAGGTGTATTTGCCTCCCAGGGCTTCTGTAACAAACTACCCCGCACTGGGGGCTGAAAGGGACGGAAACATGTTCACACGCAGTTCCGGGGGCAGGAATCTGAAATCAGCTGGCAGGGCCGCACCCCCTCTGGGTTAGTGTCCTTCCCCCGTCTCTTCCCCATTCTGCTGGTACTTCTGCTTGTGGCTGCTTTGCTTCCCCCGCTGTGGTCGGTCCCTCTGGGTCCCCTCTGCGGCCATGCCTCAGGTCCCCTCTCCTTCCCTCGCAAGGACCCCATCCGGACCTCCTGGACTACTCACGTCGGCCAGGACCACTTCCCAGCGAGGCCGCATTCTGGGGTCCCCCGCAGACAGGAAGTCCCACCCACTCCGGAGAGGACAGACCACCCCAGGCATTTTGGAGCCTCCCACTCTGTCCTCCCAGGATCTTCTGAGTTACTACGTGCCCCTCGGCAGCTCCGACCGTAAGCGGAGCTACAGATGGGTGCTGGGCCTTCGCCACTTGGAGAACACCCCCTGCTGTGCTCGGTGCACCTGCAACCCTCCCCCTGGTTACAGACCGCAGCCGGTGTGCATGCTGCTGTAAGCGAATTTGGGGGAGCTCTCTTTTCTTTCCCCGATGCCGTGTATGTCCAAGGACATGGAAAAGCCTCGCCCCTGGATAATTCGACTCCCCGTTTCCAACTAGGCATCTGTCCCCAGGTCAGGTGGGGCGCTCAGGAGTGACCCGCGGTCCCCAGACTCATCGTCAGGAGGAGACCCCAAAACACAGTCGGGTTTGCACGGGCTGCACATTCGGAGCTTGGTGCAGACAGTCCGAGAAACTCATTTTCCCACAGTCTGCCTAAAATTCATTTCCCTGTTGAATGTCTCCGAAGGAGAGGTTTGTTTTCATTTTGTTCAGCTTGTCATTTTAAGTGTGTTCTCCTGGAACAGAGAAAAGGAACAATTTTCTTTCTGCTTGGGAAGACGTGAAGAAATAATGTTTCCTGCCCGGGGCCCCCGCCCCGGCTCCCCACAACACATCTGCGTTGCCAGGCAGCCCGGCTTCGGTGAGCCCGTTCGGCTGTTGTACGAAACACAGACTCCGCTATCTGAAAGCAGAAAGGAAGGGCCGCCTTCCTGACCCAGACCGGCCGCCTCCGTTCCACCTGCTTTAACCGATTTAAGTTACCGTAGTCTTCAAAAGAAAAGAAAATAATAAAAGGCGTCTTAGTTTTCGAGCTTCCCAGATCACAGCTGTGTCTGTTGCAAATGGTTTAGCACGTGCATAAGGGGACCTGGGACTTGTAGTCCTGTCTACCTGCGCGTGTTTGGGGAGCAGCGGTGGGCTGAGGGGTGAGTGATAATTGCAGAGGGAGTGTGGGGTACTCCAGTGTCCCGGAACACTGGGGTGTTTTTTGTAAAGACATTTATTTTAAAGTAGTCTGTACACCCAACGTGGGACTCGAACTCACAACCTGGAGATCAAGAGTCGCACTCTCAGTTGACTGGTGCCCTCATACTGGGGTATTTTTTTTTAATGTTTATTTATTTTTGAGAAAGAGAGACAGAGCACGAGCAGGGGAGGGGCAGAGAGAGAGAGGGAGACACAGAATCTGAAGCAAGCTCCAGGCTCTGAACTGTCAGCACAGAGCCCGACACGGGGCTCGAACCCACGAACTGTGAGATCATGACCTGAGCTGAAGTCGGGCGCTTCACCGACTGAGCCACCCAGGCGCCCCTATACCATTTTATTTAGAAAGGAGGGCTCCTGGAAATGGGGACATGAAGACAAGAGGACCTGTGGTGTTGGAGGTGATCGAAGGGGGAGAGAGGTGGGCAGTGGGTCTCAGGTCCAGCTTCCAGCCATTTCCTCAGGTGAGCCCAGTGACCATGGCTGGGGTCCCGGTGTCACTCGCCCTCTTTCCTCTGGAGTGAACCCATGTTCTCGAGGCCTGACCTTGCTGCCTTAGCCTAACTTATGTTAACTGGGGCTTTCTCTCTCTGTCACCTTACCTCAGAAGCATCAGCTAGAAGGACCAGCACATTCGGACCTGGATGGTGGCTGTCGCTCAGGTAGAACCGTTTGGGGGGACAGCGCGTAGAGAAAGATGAAGACTGTATCTCACGTTTCCCTAGAATATCAGCATCCAATGGCATCTCGTTCTGGTTTGTGCTCACTTTGGACGTGGTTTCCTGAAGAAAGTCTCTTCTTTTGAATGTCTCAGGGGGGCTTTTGAAAGATGGAATCCCCACAGCATTGGGGGACACAGGCTTTTAGAGGCTCTTACCCACTGCTCCCTGGATCAGACCCATGACTCCTGAGAATCCATATCCTGGCTTCTCCTGGGACTGCTGGTTGGATGGCCCTATTGGACTTCTAGAAAATCATACTTACATAGCGTTTGGCAAGCCATTATTCACAGCACGCCATGCAGCTTTCTGAACAACCAATTCTGAGATTCATCCTCTCTCACCCCATCGTCCGAACCCCTGTCTTAATGCTGTCCCAACTCCTACTGGCTCCCTCCGTGGTGACTCCAATGGTTCCCAGCTCATACAACACTTAAGAGTTTGAAAGTGCACGTCTCCTACAATGAAATACCCCCTCGCCCCCATTAGGACTGCTGCCGTCGAAAACCCAGAAAATGGCAAGTGTCAATGAGGGTGTGCAGTAGGCGGAACCTTGTCTCCTGTGGATGGGATGTAAAATGGTGCAGCTGTTGTGAAAAACAATATGGCGGCACTTCAGAACACTAAAAGTAGAATTAGCATGTGATCCAGGAATTGCACTTTTGTGTGTGTGTGCCCCGAAGAAGTGAAGGCGGAATTTTGAAGAGACACTCATATACCCACAGCAGCAGCATCCACAACGACCAAGAAGCGGACGCAACCTGAGTGCCCACCAATGGATGAATGGAGAGCCATCGGCGTCCACACACAACAATGGGATATGATTCAGCCTTTGAAAGGAAAGGGATTCTGACACCTGCTGCAACACGAATGAACCTTGGGGACATCATACAACGTGCAATAAGCCAGTCAGAAAATGACAAATACTGTGTGATTTCCTCTTACGGGAGGTACTTAGTCACAGTCATCCAGACAGAAAGGAGGAGTGTGGTCGTCAGTGCTGGGGGGCTGGGGGCATTATCGCTGAACGGGCGAAGAGCTTCGGTTTCACAAGATGAAATGAACTCTGGAGATGGGCCGTGGTGAGTGCATTGAACGCTGCTGAACCATACGCTTAAAAGTGGTGAGGATGGTAAAGTTTGCGTTCTGTGTGTGTGTTACCACCGCGACCACCACACCAGAAATGTGTAGGCGGACACTTTTGTCACAGATGAGCTGGAATTGAGTCTGCCTTATTGGAGCCACATACCCATCCCTAATGCGTTTATCGGGACCAGCGAATTGGAACGTGCTTATTCAGCAGGCTACCCTTCACATTTGCAAGTGGTGGATTAATCTCACTGCCAATGGGCGGAGAGCAGAGGCAGAGTGTTTGACAAAGGGGAAACTGAGGTATCAGTACTGGGAGACAGTGGGTTTACCCACGGGCCAGACAAGATGCCCACCGGTAGCGTCGGGATGGGGTGTAAGCTCTAGAGACGATGCTTGAGTTCAAATCCTGGACCCACGGTCTCCCAGCGGCAACACACAGACAGGCTCCTCCACTTTTCTGTGCCTCAGTTTCTGTATGAGGATAAGAATCTTCGCAGCTACGCTTAGGGATGTTGCGAGGCTTAAGTTGGATAGAATTTTAACCTGTGCTTGGCACATTTTGAGCACCTGGAAAATACCGTTTATTATTATTGCATTATTATGTTTTTATTACTACATGTGTTTTTCCTGAAGTTACACAGAGGACACATTAAACAATTTTTTAGGTTTATTTATTTATTTTGAGAGAGAGAGAGTAGGGAGGGGGAGAGAGATGCAGGGCTCCAACTCAGGAACCGTGAGATCATGACCTGAGCCGAAACCAAGAGTTGGACGCTTGACCGACTGAGCCACTCGGTGCCCCACACGGAGGGCACATTATAGCTGCTCTTGGTTGAGAGCTTCCAGATGCACCTGAAGCTATTCTAACCAATGAACTTCCATCTCTGTGGTAACGTCCGCATCCTTTAGGAGGAAGGATGCCCTTGCTTTCATTCAGGCAAAACCAGAGGTTCTCAACTAGGGATCAGATTTATCCCCCCTCCCGGGGGCCATTTGGAAACCTCCCGTGACGTACTTGGTCATCAGAGCTGGGGGAGCGTTTCCTCTGGTATCTGATGCGTAGAGGCCGGGGACGATGCTAGGTATTCCCCAACGCACAGGACAACCTCCTTCTCCTCAACAAAGGATATCCCAACTCATAATGCCAATCAGTGATGCTGGCATTGAGAAACTCAGAAGAAAACAAATGGTTGATGACCAGGGGCATGTCTGTAATCACAGGTGATAGCCCATCTGCTCTTGGGCGTAGAAGGCAGCTGTGGTTCTCAGGGAATCATGACGGTCCCCATGAACATGTGGCAAGACGTGGCTGTTGGGAACATAACGGCCTTGCCTGGCAATGTAAGAAGTTCTGTTTCTTTGAAACACTCTTCCCAGATGTTGGCAGCAGAGAAGGTGGCAACAAGCCATTAAAATCAAGGCCAATTTTCATGTTTACCAAAGAGCAAGGACCTGATCTAGTCAGTCTATACTTCACAATAAGTATATCTTAATATCCTTTCTTAAGAAAGAAGAAGGGCTTTGATAACAACATCAGAGAGGTATATTCACAGAGCCCATCCTTGATAGCTCATTGGCAGAAAGCGTATCACACTTCAATTACAGCCATTTCATTGGCGTTAATGAGCACTTCCCAGAACTGGCTTCTTAGGCGCGGGACTGCCTCTCAGAGTTGATAGATCACTGTCAGCATCTCTCACACGGAAGAGGTAAAGATGGCATCCTGCTGACAAACCCAATTATGCCATCCTGAAATGCACAGTGGGAAGAGGGGAATCGAACATGGCAGCCGCAGTGGGGAGAGGGGAATCGAACATGGCAGCTGCATTAAGAAGGACGGTGGGAAGGCACCGTTTTCACTTAGCTGAGCTTGGCTGCAGGGTCAGGGAGTGACGTGACCTCCTTCTCAGTAACCACTCAGGCTACAGAATCTCCAATGAGCTTAAGAGACCATTCGTCTCCCCATGGTTAGTCAACCTGCTATGGGTATTTAACTCTCCATCAACCCACCTTCTGTTGGGGGGTAATATTTTTTATTTAATAAGTGATATATTCATCCCCTGATGGTTCTTAGTCTGCCATGGTTCTTCCCAAGATTCAAGCCATCACACGAGCACGTCATGCTGATTTCCATGAAGAATGGGATGTCATAGCACACATGGAAAACAAGAGTGTGAAACCCTTAACTTTGGATTTGGACCAAAAAAATTGTTAAAACTTTCATCAGGTTGGTTCTTATTCCAAAAGATGAGGTTAAATAACTCCTAAACTGAGGGTAAAGAGAAACAGAGCATGAGGCGGGGACTAGAAGAAGTTACGTGTTGGTCGGACGACACTGAAAGGACCCTTGAGACACGCGTGGGAAGTTTGGAAAGACCAGAAAGCGGTGGATATCTTTTCTCTTTCTCTCCAGACGAACCAGAGAATGAGGATGGCCTCAGAGCAATCTCTTGGGCAGCGTGTAAGAAAGAGCTGTGGAACTCAGAAGGGTGGGTGTTTCTGGCAGAAAGGCCTGTGAGCCTCACACACGGGTTCCCCGTATTTTCTGTGCACTGTACAGGGACAGAGACACAGCTGAGAACACACGCTGGCTTGGTTTTGGAAGTAAAAAAGACACATCGTTGGGCAGCCTAGGTGGCAGTTCAGCTGATTTGGGAATATTCCCTTGACGTGTATTCATCTGGATAGCAGCACGGACAGCTAGCAGGTGCCGGTGTGGCCCGGAGCCCCAGGGCGGGGTGCCCTCCTCACCCTCCACCCCCACGGAGTGGAGATGCTCCTCTGGGATGGGAGTCCGCCAGCCAGGTGCTCTCAGCCACCGCGAGCGGCTCGCAGCCAAGAATGGCGCGCACCAGTGGCTCCCCACCTAGAGGGGCGTGAGCATTACCCACAGTACCTTTACAGTGTCAGTCACCAGACCGCATTTCTGTTTGTGTTTAAAGTTTGTTTATTTTGAGACAGAGAAAGTGCGAGCAGGGGGAGGGAGAGAGAGAGAATGAATATCCCAAGCAGGCTCCGAACTGTCAGCACAGAGGCTCGATGCCACAAACCATGAGCTCACGACCTGAGCCCAAATCGGAAGTTGGAGGCTTAACAGACTGAGCCACCCAGGCGCCCCCGGACGGACCCACGTCTAAAGTTTCTGGCTCAGTAGACGTGGAGTTGGGCCAGAGAACTGATTTTTCTAACAAGTTCCCGGGTACCCTCGCTTACATTTGCGTGCAGAATCTCTGCGTCGTAGTCCTAACGCTCAGTACCCTAGAAAGCGACCTTATTGGGTGATTAGGGTCATTGCAGATATAATTAGTTAGGATGTAGGCATACGGGAGTGCAGAGGGCCCTAATTTGGTAAATCGCAGAGAAAGATCAAGGCAATGAGCTCATCAGGGAGACAGACGGAGAAGCAAAAGTGGGTGTAGCAAAATTTCAGAATTCGTCGGTTGAGCTGAAGGTTGTAGTTGAGCTGAAGGTTGTACAGGCATTTGTGGTGCTATGCTTGTAGTCTTTTCCGCGGTGAATTAAGTGCTCTTTCCAATTCTGGTCTCCTCCACCTGTTAACGACAGTCGCTTGAGAAGGGAAAGAACATTGAGAAGTGGTCTTAAGTCAAGACACAACAAATGCACTAAGAAATTATATTCTTCAACCCAACAGAGACAGAGAAGGTTAAAAGGAAGTCATTTAACAATCACAAGGTGTAAAGGCCGTTTGGTCAGCCTCCCCATCCCCTGAAGTGACTTGAAGCCACGAAGAACCTTACTCAGGAAAGAACGAGAAGTTACCTGTATCTGGAAAAGCTTGTACACACCCCTGAAATTCAGTCACCTGGCATTGCGACTTCCCCCTGGGTTCTTGACTTGTCTCCAGAATTGCAGGCCGCAGGCCCGTTGCTATGGAAATTGCTGACTTTGTGTGTGTGTGTGTGTGTGTGTGTGTGTGTGTGTGTGTGTGCATAAAATATTACATAAACACCTACAACTTTTTTCGTATTTTTTCCTAGGCTCCAGATTGCTATCATTTTGCATGTAACTTAAACTGTTCAAAGAGGGGGTGGGCAGGTGTGTGCATTGGGGCACGGCTTATGAGATTCGAGCGGCCTCTTGCTCCCCACCCCCCCCACCGCCTTTGCTTATCCTCGTCTGACCTCAGCCGTGTCACTGCTTTCAGAGCCATCAGTAGATGTTAGGCAGAGAGAGCCATGCCCCGCTGTGGTGTCACAGAAGTTGTTGCCATTGGACGCGGTCCTAGGATGCCCCGTATCCACCAAAGAGGCCAAGAGCTGTGGGGAGCAGGTGTCCCCCAGGTGAGCTGGCATGTCTGATGGGGGAGATGAGCTCTGTTGGGGCATCGTGTGGCCGCCACCGCCGAGAAGTGCTTCCCAGGCCGGGGTGTGGAGGGCTCACCACGAACATGCTGGTGTTTGCAAAATCTCCAGAGAGCATCTCTCTTGGTGTCCTGGCACTGGCTTAAAAGTCTGTGCGGAAGAAGAATGAACACCCCATGGTGGAGTAAATCGCAATTAAAAAGCCCCCTCCCCTGGGGATTTTACACTGTTTTCCAGAATGTTCTATCTTCAGACCCACAGCCAAGCCTGTGTGTAGAACATGAAAGGAGAGACCACGAAACACTAAAGAATCACAATAATTGAGTCCTAATGAATGCTGAGTGATTAATCTCTGTCATCATCAGAGCCGCTGACATCTTTGTAGTGCTGAGTTTTCTACACAGGGAGCATGACTTGGGGAGGCTGGAGGCCCGGTCCCCAGACTCCCCCCAAAAGGGAATGTCACCACACATCAAGTGGATTTTTTTGGTTTGCCAGTGCATGTAAAGATTACGTCTACACTCTAATAGTCCGCTACACATGCGATCGCATTATGTCTAAGAAAATGTACCCACCTTAATTAAAAACACTTTATTGCTAAAAAATGTTATCATCTGAGCTTTCCGTCACTGGTAATCACAAATCACAGATCACCATAAAAATACAACAGTATCGAGAATGTTCGACCTTTTGCAAGAATTATGGGAATGCGACGCGGAGACAGGAAGTGAGCAAACGCTCAACAGCAGCTTGCTCAAGGCAGAGCAAACACGAACCTTCAGATTGTGAAAAACACCACATCTGCAAAGCACAGTGAAACAAGCATGCCTGTGTATCCTTTTTTCCGGAATGCTGTGAAAAATAAACATAGGACGACGGTGAGGTCCAATGTATCCCTTGGGTCACGAGGGAGAAGTCATGATTCTGCCCACGGCCTGGGCGACATCATCACCAGTTCAGGGGACGTTCAGACTCCCAGGGTGATCACACGTGAGGTCGGGCTTTCTGAGCAGACATGAGGGGTCTCGATGCGGATGCAGGACACTCGTCCCTCAGCAAGAGCTGAGCGTCTGTCCTTGGTGTGAAAGCCAAGCGCCTGGCCCTAGAGACCACACATGAAGAGCCACAGCCTTCCCTGATCATAAGACGCCCTTCTTCCCATTTTCCCAGAGGCATCTGAATCTCTCCATCCCATTCATTCATTCATTCATTCATTCATTCGACTATCTAGCCAGCATCCAGGGACTTGACTCCATGGTCACCGTGAAAGAAACAGCACGGGGCAGCCCTTGAGGAAGACTGGCTCTGTCTTCTTCTAAATTCTGTGGCTCTGGCCTCCACTGCCTCGCAGGCCGCCCCTCTACTAGGGGCCCCTGCTTCTGGGGACCCTTGCTTCTGGGGGCTGCAGCAATTCAGGCGTTTGGGGTCATTTCCACCCCTCACTGAAAAGTGATGGCATAAGAAATGGCCTTAAAACCGATACGATAATGCCTTCATAGTTTGCCGGTGGGACTGATTGTACTACTGTTTTCTAAAAGTGGGGCCGGAGCTGCGTGTATAAGTGAATGAAGAGTATATAGGATCCCAGAGTCCAAGGTCTAGGAGAGCGTATGGCTTTCCTACCTCTCTAGTTCCTGGAGAATCACTCGGGACTCCCCATCAGGGATTGGACATAATGCTACAAAGGGAACTCGTGCCCCTAGAGTCTTCTTATCAAAGAGGGGACTTTGGGGCATCTAGGGGGCTCAGTCAGTTAAGCACCTGACTCTTGATTTCGGCTCAGGTCACAATCTCACGGCTTTTGTCGAGCTCTCGGCTGGAGCCTGCTTGGGACTCTTTCTCTCTCCCTCCCTCTCTCTGCCCCTCCCCCGTTCTCTCTCTCTCTGAAAATCAATAAGTAAACTTTATTTAAAAAAAAAAAAGGGAGTGCATTTGGGGCGCCTGGGAGGCTCTGTCGGTTGAGCGTCCGACTTCGGCTCAGGCCATGATCTCGCGGTTCGTGAGTTCGAGCCCCGCGTCGGGCTCTGTGCTGACAGCTCAGAGCCTGGAGCCTGTTTCAGATTCTGTGTCTCCCTCTCTCTCTGACCCTCCCCTGCTCGCACTCTCTCTCTTAAAAGTAATTAAACATGTTTTAAAAATTTAAAAAGCCTAAGACAAGCCTACCACGTACGCCTGATTTCTGAAAGACGTGGCCTGCTGAGGGTTACGCACCGTAAATTAAGATTTATTTTTCCGGTTGTTACTGATGGAAAAGAACTGGAGGTCCTTTTCAAAACTTGGGTGAAGAGGACAAAATTGTTAGGGAGTAACAGTTAGTGAAGAACTTAACGGTGTGCCAGGGGCCAGTCCACTGGGTCCCATGGGCTGTGCTCTCTCCCTGAATCGTCACTGAGGCCTTACGAAGTGAGTACGAATATTGTCATTATTGCCTTCATCTTCCCGAGGAGGAAACTGAGGCATCTCAGTCACTGTTCCAAAGCCATAGAGCTTATCATCAACGGAGCCGGGGTATGAACCCCAGTGATACCACGCACTGACCTAAAAATTCAGTGACAGTAGCAGATGTGAGAAACCACCCCGGAAATTACAGCAGTTTCCTTAGCCCAGGATTTTGTGGGTTGGGGAGCTGCGCTCTGCTCAGCTGGGCCGTTGTGACCTTGGCTGTGCTCATCCCTGTCTGAGATCCACTGCGGGTGAGCCCGGCCAGCCGCCCTGCTTCTGTGGGTTGGCGGTCCATCGGCTGGATGATGGGGCCTCGGGGCCGTGTGTGTGTCCTCCGCTGGTGAGCCAGCCTGGGCTGGCTTCCATGGCGGTCCCAGGGCTCCAAGAAGCACGTCCCAGCCTGGAACTGTGCAGTCACCGATCAGCGGATAGGGAGCCAGGCTTCACCTGTTCACGAGAGTCGCCGAAAGTCGCTTTGCTAAGGGACTCCTAGCAGGGAAGGCAAGAACCGTGGCCACTGTTCCAATCTGTCACAGGGATAGTCTGTTCATGAAATTACACTTTTTGTTTCTCCTTTATGAACCAATTGATCAAAATATTGCTTAGTAGGGGCACGTGGGTGGCTTCGTTGGCCAAGTGTCTGACTCTTGGTTTCGGCTCAGGTCGTGATCTCACAGTTCTAAGTTCGAGCCCCACGATGGGTCCTGCGCTGACAGCACGGAGCCTGCTTGGGATTCTCTCTCCCTCTCTCTCTGCCCCTTCCCCCTTCTCCAAATAAACAAATACATGAAAAAGAAAACATTACTTAGTACATGGCTTAGGGTCTGGGGGCTCGAGGACGTTTTGTTGGGTGTGCATAGAATTTTAAAAATGAATTTTATTTAAGAATCTGACTTTCTATTTTCTCTTTTTAAAAAAAGTCAGAAGATCTTAACGTTGAGGCCATTTTTCTGCTCTGAGATTTTGGAGTGAACTCTGGGTGGTGGCTTTTGTTCACTCCATCACACCCCCCCCCCCCCCCCCGCCTCCCTCCAGAACCTCCCCACAGCCTCCTCACTTACTTAAATTACTTTCCTGATCCCTGGAGGCATTTTCGCTCGGATCCAGACTTCAGCATCTCGTATCAGCTAGGCTTCAGTCCTTGGCTCATCAAGTTAATTGTGTTAACCTATTCCACCGCCAGAAACAAGCAGACCAGATACCTTCTTATTAGTCTGTGCTTTGGGTCTGTTTCCAGTTTATTAGGATGACTTCTCCATTTGGAGCGAAGCCAGGATGGCACCTCATTCTTGTTTGATGTTATCACGATTCCATTACCGAGGAAGTAATAATGGTTTTCCAATATGTAACGTGTGAAGACGCCGTCTTATCAGAACTTGCTGTGTCTATATTACAGTGTGCCCGTCAGAGTACAAGATAATAGCACTGTAAACGATCCCAGTATCTCCAAAATAGCAGTGGGGTTTTTTTTGTTGTTGTTGTTGTTGTTGTTTTTGACAGGTGTCTTCTTAACGATGTGTAAGTAAAGTGGATAAGGCTGCTGTTTCCCGGTAAAGTGGCTGAAGGGTTCCATGTGGACACTTTGCCAGGAGACGGAGGTGTATTTGACAGACAGAAGCAGGAGGAGGCAACTTCTGGAAAAAGGCATTGAGTTGAATACTCGGAAGGTTCCAGAAGCTTCCAGGGAAATAGCCACAGTGCCTAGGAAGAGTTGGAGATGCATCTCCGTGCGCCTCTAGAGGATGTGGGGCCCTGAATTTCACAAATGAGTTATTGAAAGTAGCTCCTGGGTGTGGACAGAGTATGGTTTCTGGAGCGGAGCTGGTTGGTAGAACTTTGTGTGCTGGTCGAGATGGCTTACGTACGTTTGCCCCTGACAGCTGAACAGCCTCTCTCCCTGGGTGGCTATCGAGCACTCGAAACGTGGCCGGGGATGTGGAGGCACTACGTGTTGAATTGTACTTCATTTTAATTCATTTTAACTTAAAGAGCCACATGGGACTAGCATATCGGCTACCATATTGGATAGCGCAGAGCATTCAGAAGGCTGGCCTTAAACCCTGCCTTCTGGGTGTCCAATGTCTAGAACGAGAGGTAGAGTGGGCCTGATTCCGTGTATGGTTGGGGTCCCACTAAAGGACAAGCCTTGGAAGTTAGGCTGTGTTCTTACCTGCTCTGTCCCCAAGCCCCTCAGCCCCCGAGCTCAGCTATCAGTGACGCTCGTGTGAGGTTGAAGGCTCTTCACGATGCCCGATGTTTGGGAGGATAATTCGTTCCAAGAGTGGGGTGAGCGTGTCACTGGCCATACACCAGACTTGAGTTACTATTTGGGCATGCTTCTTTCATTTTAGTAGTTATAATGTGTCTTATTGTGTATAAGAAGATTATAATTAGGTTATATACTAGTGATGTCATAGATAAGAGGGGAGGCGAAATTACCTACAAGTCATTAGGTTTGAATTCATTTACAGAAAAAAAAAATGACATGAGCAATGAGATGATTGCCCTCAGATAAGGCAAACATTGCAAAGTCAGTGAGGAAACAACCAAAAGGTAAGAAATGCTGGTGTGGATGCCGCACTTTTCATGCTCTGAGTATTGTAAGTTTGTTGTTTTTCTTGTTCTTCTCCTTTTTTTTTTTAATTTTTTTTTTCAACGTTTTTTATTTATTTTTGGGACAGAGAGAGACAGAGCATGAACGGGGGAGGGGCAGAGAGAGAGGGAGACACAGAATCGGAAACAGGCTCCAGGCTCCGAGCCATCAGCCCAGAGCCCAACGCGGGGCTCGAACTCGCGGACCGCGAGATCGTGACCTGGCTGAAGTCGGACGCTTAACTGACTGTGCCACCCAGGCACCCCCAAAATTTTAATGTTTATTTAGTTTTGAGAGAGAAACAGAGACAGAGTGTGAGCTGGGGAGGGGCAGAGAGAGAGAGGGAGACACAGAATCGGAAACAGGCTCCAGGCTCCGAGCCATCAGCCCAGAGCCCGACGCGGGGCTCGAACTCGCGGACCGCGAGATCGTGACCTGAGCTGAAGTCGGACGCTCAACCGACTGTGCCACCCAGGTGCCCCTCTTCTCCTTTTTTTTTTTTTTTTAACAGATGCACACGTCTTAAAACATAAAATCTTGTCCTCCAAACCTTTGTGCAGCTGAGTGAACTGCTTTTTTTTTTCCCCCTCGTTTCATCTGGCTTCTCTTGTTTTTATTTGGAAGTAAGCCGAAAACATGAATATTCATGATGCTGTTAAACAAGATTTTTATTGAAAACAAAAATGGATCCGAAGTTTTCCATTTTGTGGTCTCTCTAGTTGGAGAGTGAAAGCCTCATTGGAAGGTCGGTAGCAGAGATCTTTGGTCACTTGCTGTTTACTTTTGCTAGGAATGGGGGGTTTTTTGTTTTTGTTTTTTGGCTACGGAGGTGTTATCCCCTTTGGGAACAAAATGCAAAAAAATAAATAAATAAATAAATAAAAGTTGCCTTCATATACTTCCATTGCCTTGTCCTTGAGTATCCGAGGAAGAAACGGTGAGATTGCTGATGAAAAGGGGGGAAATGCTGTTGTTTCGGACATGCTAATAAGTGTGAGAAGAAAGGACGAGGGCATAGAAGGCTAAAAATGTGCCTCTGGTTCCTCTCCAGCCCCTTGGCCTTCTGATTCCTGGAAAACTGATTCTCTTCACTCGTTTCCATTGATGCAAGCTCGTGCCCGCCACCCTCTGAGGGAGAGGGGGGGCTGCGTGTTTTGCGAGGTTGATTAATCAGCGCATTATTCTTTCTCACACATTCCAAGGTTCAGGGCTGTCCATTTTTCATCAGACCCATTGTTACTTGGCGGAAAATAAATACAGCATCAAAAATGTATTGCGTTAGGGGCTAAAATACGAAGGGAAGTGAGCGTTTCACTTTGGGTTGGCGCAAACAGCATTGATTTATGAAGCAAAGAATCCCAGGAGAGACTTTATAATCAAACGAGCTGACTCTTGATTGTGGGGGGGGAGGTCCAGGCCTTGAGGCAGAAATCATTAATTTATTTGTTTATTCCTTTAGCCACTGACTCAGTGGTAAGCACCTACTAAGCGCAGTCTCTACGTCCCGGTGATGGGAAAGGCAGCAAAACGGACTGAAGGTGTCCTCATGGAACTTACACCCTGTAGGTAGGCAATTGTCAGGTTATAAAATCTAGTGACTTAAAAGTTCGGTGATACGTGCAGACAAGACAAATTAAAACAAAAGTTAAACTTTCTCACTCTGCTCAACAAGTCTGGTATCCAGAAGTGATCTGGGAAAGAGGGTGACCACGTAGGTGGACATGCGGTTTCTGCCAGTGTGGTGTGTGTGTTGCTGGGGGGGCGGGAGGGGGGCCAGGGGTCAGCACACTTAAACGGTAACAATCGCGTTGTTAGTGTTATGGAACCCTCCCGTTTTCATCAAGGGATGCAGTGGTTCCGTTCATAGTAGTAATTTAATTTTTTTTAACATGTATTCCTTTTTGAGAGACAGAGAGAGACAGAGCGTGAGTGGGGGAGGGGCAGAGAGCGAGGGAGACGCAGAATCCAAAGCAGGCTCCAGATTCCGAGCCGTCAGCACAGAGCCCGACGCGGGGCTCGAACTCATGAACCGCGAGATCATGACCCGAGCCGAAGTCGGAGGCTCAACCGACTGAGCCACCCAGGCGCCCCTGTTCATAAGAGTAATATAAAGTTTCATTCTCTAGTAAATTTATAAGCAGATAAGGCAGGTTGTTGTGAAGCAAAATAGTAACGTACGGAAGTTCTGATGTGAGGATCTGAGAACGTGTGTGCGTGTTGCACACATACCACGGTTCCAGCGAGCTGCGGGGATGCTGGCTGTCCCAAACCGAGAACCCAAGGGAGAAATGCAAGATAAGACCTCGTGGGTTCTTTAAGCATTGCCGTGCGACCGAGGGCCCCTACCGGGGTGGTGGCCTGCCCGTCATTCTGTCACCTCATGCTGCGCCACCCAAAACTCAGGCTTGCACGACAGCCCGGGTTTGCTCACGGGTCCCTGCTTGGTGAGTCAGGACTCAGCCGGTGTGCCGTGTCTGCTTCCTGCAGCCGAGGCTGGGCTTCTTCGTGCACCTGAGTTTGGGCTGCAGGCTCCCGCTGCCTCCCCCTCCGTCTGGCCCTCCAGCGGGGGCTTCTCTCTCCTTGTCCTCTGTCAGCCTCTGGAGTGACCCCCCCTCCGTGTGGTCTCTCCAACATCATTGCTGGGCTTCTTCCTGTGGATGCCCAGGACCTCAAGAGAACAAGTGTAGAAACTGCCAGGTTCAAAGCAAGTCACTGGGCCAGCCCAGAATCAAGGAGAAGGGGGCTCTGTGTCTTGGTGGGAAAAGTTGCAGAGCTCCGTGACAGAAGGACATGGGTGTTGGGCACGCCGGCGGCCGCCATGTTTGGTACAAGTCTACAACGATCCGCCTTCTGGAACCAGAACACATTGGCCCCCAGCAAGTTGGGAAGCATTCAGAAGAACGTGGGTGCTGGCAGCTGGCGTGGGGGCGGGAGGGTAGCACTCGGGGCTTGGTGCTGTTTCAGGTAAGAAGAAGGAAGGAAGGAAGGGGGAAGAGAGCGGGCTCTTGGGTCATCTAAAGGAGACCAAGAGGGGTGAGGCGATCAGAATGGCAAGACCCAATACCTTAGTACCTGAGTTTGATAAGAATGCTGGTTTGGGGAGGGACTGCTAGGGAAAGGCAAGGGAGGACGTGTGGAGGCCGTGAGTTAGGAGGTGGAGAAGGAGAAAAAAAGGCTCAATAGGAAGATTTAGCTATGGGGTGGTTTTTTTTTGAAAGGAAGATCGATTTGTCTTTGCCTCCGTGCATTTTCCCCCACCTAGATCAACGAGGAAGTAGACAAGATAACCAAATTTTACCCGTGAACTCCTTGGGAAGGTATATGAGAAACTCTTAAGTACATTTGCACATAGAATAATAATAGAAATAGCTATCATTTATCAAGTCTTTATTATATGCCAGGCACCATGTTAATGCTTTGCACAAATTAACTCGCGGGAGGTTAATGCATTGAATTTTTCAAAGTTGTGGAAACTATGCCGGGTACCTAGCCAGTATCCGTCTGCTCTGTCATACCAGATTCCTGATTCCGTTCAAGTTCACGTAGTCACTCTTCTTATGTATCCTCGTGCCTCAGGGAATGTTGACTCCTTCTCCAGCCCCAGAAGTTGATACGATTATTTGTCTGGTTACTGCTGTTGTTCACAAGTTACCCTGAAAACTCAGAAGCTTAAGACACCCCTTTTGTTTTGCTCCTGATTTTGTGGGACGTGGCATTTCAGGGAAGCTCTTTCTTGGGGGGGAGGTCACTCCTGAGGGTGTAGAAGGTTGGCTGGGGACGAAATGATCTGGGACCTCTACTGGGTCAGACATGTAAGATAGCACTCCCAAATGGCCAGACTGTTGGCCGTCAATGGCAGCCTTGTACATGATCTCCCCAATATGGCGGCCTCTGGGTTGTCTGAATTCTGACTTGGCAATTGGCTTCCCTCCAAGGAAGCATTCCAAGAGATGTTTTTCACACCTAGCCTTGGAACTCACATGCAGCCCTTCTGCCATTCTCGATTGGTTGAAATTATGGGGAGGACACATAGACCCACCTCCTGATAAAAGAAGGGTCTAGGAATTTGGGGCCATCTCTTAAAACTTGCACAGTGGGTCCAAGAAAAACACATTCCTTTCGCCATGAATTGATTCAGGAAAGGATACGAGTCCCCACGCGCGTCTCTTGAAAGTTCCTGTTCTTTCTCTAAGCGTCACTGTGTGCGATGTGACGCCTAGAATTCAGTAGGCATTTGCGTACCAACTTGAGGATAAAGCCAACGAGGGAGGTGGCAGGTAGGGGAGAAGAAAGGAAGCAGAGTCCTTGATCATTAAGCCCCCGGAGTAGCCAACTCTGAAACCATTGAGCGACCTGTCCTTTCAGGTCATGTATTCCTTGACTGGTTACACCAGTTGGAGTTGGGCACACCACACTCACCTTGGCCAACACACCTCAATCTTTAGCTCTTCCGACATCAGTGAAGGGGGTGGGGAATGGTCGCTGCAACTTAATGGGCGCCTTACAGACCTCAGCCACGGTCTTTGCCCAGCCTTGGTGACTTGGTTTCTGGACTTTGGACGGTCACACTGCCTCCATCAAATCTGTTGACTTTGTGCAAGGGCAGATTTGCTATTTCATCCATTTTATTACTTTGGTTCTGGGTGACTTCCAATTCTTATTCATCCTCTTTTCCTGCCTCCACCTCCATCACCGCTCTTCTTGGTGTGTCCACCCCCCTTCTCTGCTTTGCTTTGATGATTGAAAATGCCCACAGGTCCTGTGCACACTTCCGGCGTTCTCTTCGGAAGCCTGGAGCTCCTGGCATGGAAACCATTACAGATATGTGCGGTAATAGGTTTTCAAGCATTTCCTCCCAGGGTGAAATGATATTTCAGGGAACTATACGTTTATTGCTGGGCGGAAGATTAAAATTAGGTCAAGGTGATTAAAAGGAAACTGTTTTCTATTTTAAACGCGGTACCCAATGAATATAAAATGGAACGCCACAAAATCCTTGTGCCTTTTGACATCCGCAGAATTCATTTAAAGAGTAGATGATTCATCTGGTCTGAATTAAATACGAACCAACTAACGAGCTAAATAACAATGGTGACGTTTCCCATATTTATCTGCCGGGTGACAGGTGTGGCTGTGTCCAAGGGACCCACTGTGTGGGCTCCTCACTAGGTCTTGGTATTCAACGTGTTGCTTATACTTGAGAGACGGGAGCGTCCCAGCAGTATCTATGTCAGTACATCCCTGTCATAACCCAGGAGACACTAGACCTGGGCATTGCCGTCTCCGTGTGAGACCCGTCATCCGGCAGCGGCCGGTTCCCACCCGTGAGGGGTCAGGGGCACATAGGAGACACATGGGGAGGAAGCCAGAGGCAGCCCGGCCACAGCACAGGTGCCCCGCAATGTCCCCACGAGGCCCCGGACGTCGATGAGCAAATACCCTGCTCAGATCCCACACTTACTCGTCGTTCTCCTGGGGCCTCGGCCATCACTTCCAGGACAGGAACCTCGGCTGCAGGGTCTGAGGGTCCTTTCTTGTTAATGGGGAGGGTCACCTAACATGCACATTTTGATGTGTCCCTCGTCCCTGGAGAAGTGATACCTGAGTGCTTCGCGGATCTCATTGGGAAGCGGTCTCCTATCCGGTGATGGGAGCTCATACCATAGGTCACGTGTGGCCGATATCGCCCTTGACTGGGAGCTCCAGTCTTCTGTCTTCTCCAGCCGACCTCCCTGGTCCAGCACCGGGGGAGAGCCAGGAGCACGCGGAGTTCAGAGGAATTTCCTCCCATAACCAACCAAACAGAACAGCTCTGCAGCCTGGGGACCCTTGCTTGACAGAAAAGTGGCCGATCCCGCCGCTGGAGTTTCCGTCCTCCGGGGATTCGCAAACTACGGCCCCAGGGCCAAATCCAGCCTGACCCCTATGATCGTGCAGCCCAGGAACCTCGAACGGTTTGCACCTTTTTTAAGGACTGAAAGAGAGGTCTGAAGAATGACGCTTCACGACACGTGAAAAGTTATAGGACATTCGTATTTCCCAGTCACGTAAGTGACATTGTATTGGGGTACGCACCTGCCCATTCCTCCCTGCCTCATCCTTGGCTGCTTCCTCGTGGCAGTGACGACGGAGGTGAGGGTCAGCCCGGGTCCCCCACAAGGCCCTGCTTGGTCCTCTGCTAATCGCCGTGAGGCAGGTATAACTTGAAAGCAGCAATAAAGCTTTGGTGGAAATGTGTTTCCTCTCTTATTAGATGAGGACGCCACATGCACCGTCCCCTTGGCCTCTCGGCCCCCAAGGGCTAGAGTGTTTCCTCCCGGGCCCTTTGCAGAAGAGGTCAGCCAAGCCCTGCACCCATCCCGGATGTCACGCCTGCCCTGGTGACACATTGGTCTGATTGCATAGCAAGTGGATGGAGAGAGTGAGGGGGTCGGGGGTGCCTCTGGCTCGCCCCACAGAGAAGATAGCCCGAGTGATGAGGGGCACCATTTCTCTCATCACCCTACTCCTCTGGGGCGACTTCAGCCCCCAACGGGACAAGAAACCAACAGCCTGCAGAAATATTCAGGAGGTTTGTGCGCAACATGTCCTAATGTCCCCCGGCACCTGGCATGTGCCCCAGAGCTGATGTCCCCTGCCCCTGCTGGGCCGCTGAGACACAAGTCGAGAGGGGTCTCTCCGGTCCCTCCGAAGAAGGCGGCTGACTCTGCCCCTTGAAGACTGGCCTCCTGGCAGAGCGGGTGGGGTGGCCTGTCCCTCCCCTCGTACGTGCGGAACGGGGAACCGGACGACCACGGAGGGTAGGAGCTCGGGCCGTGTGATGGAATTCTTTTTCCTAAAAGTGTCCTTCCCCGACTTCCGCCAGGTCACGATCTCGCGGTCCGGGAGTTCACGATCTCGCGAGATCTCGAGTGATCTCGCGTGATCTCGCGTGATCTCGCGTGATCTCGCGTGAGTTCGAGCCCCGCGTCGGGCTCTGGGCTGATGGCTCAGAGCCTGGAGCCTTCTTCCGATGCTGTGTCTCCCTCTCTCTCTGCCCCTCCCCTGTTCATGCTCTGTCTCTCTCTGTCCCAAAAATAAATAAACGTTGAAAAAAAAAATTAAAAAAAAAAATAAAAGTGTCCTTTGTGGTGGGTTTCCCTCCCTCCCCCTCCTCTCCTGTGACTGCAAGAAAAACCCGAATTTTTGCTGCTCTAAATAAGCTTGAGATAAGATGAGTCTTAGGTGTGAGAATGGCTCGCAGGGAAATGCTTCTCAGTAAGTAAATCAAGGCTGTCGCATCCAATTAAGTGGCTCTGCAGTGACCAGAGCCAGACTCTGTCCCCAAATGGAGGCAGCCGACTTCAGAAAGAACAAGCGTGAAAGCATGCAGACCACCTGCATGCTGCTTGACTTGCGTTCAAGGAGGGAGCATGGGTATGTCACCTGCCGAGGTGACATCGGTCCCGCAAAGTGACAGAGAAGCCCTAAGTGGGGAAGAAGGGGCCCTCGTGGCTCATCGCGAGAGAGGTCACTTTCCCCCACCGAGATACGTGAACTTGCTAGTGAATCGCGGGGCCACGTAATTACACCGCCAGGAGGGGCAGGTTTTCTGTCCGGTCCTTTGAATCAGCAAAGCAGAAACAGAAAACCTCGTTCTGTGGGTGACGGGTAAACACAACCTGTGCCGTGTCGGTGGCTTTTGACGGCAGGTTGCGTACACCCAGCCCCGGGCAACAGCAGTCAAGGAGAGACCCTGCGGGCACGCAGGGTCTGGGGAGCAGGGCAGACACTGACCTGGGGGCGATGGGCAGGGTCAGGCCAGCCGGCCCACCTGAGCGCGTGCTCTGGGCCCAGGACAGCTTCTGGATGTTCGTTAGCAGGACTCTTTCAGCCGGCATCTGGTGTTGGTAAAAGGGAGAGATGGTTAAGACAGGAGGCTTGTAGCCGCGAGCTCACGTTTCCATCCAGGGCGGCCGGCGCACCAGCTCTGGTCCAGTCCGTGGCTGGAACGATGTGCTCAGAAGGGAGCTGAGGGCGCGTCCCCGTGCAGGGGAGAGAGGGCACCAGGGGAGAGGCTGTCTGCAGGCCACGCGTGTCAGCTCAGGGACTGAGCTCTTAGTCCGGGTCACATCGGAACTCGGCGGCAGATACAGGAAGACCCAAAGTTTGGGGCCCCAGCAATCCCCAGATGCTGATTGGATTTGCATGGAAATATTACCTCCCTTTTTTCTATCCCCCCCCCCTTGTTTCTTTATGGAACCCATCAGAATTCATATTCTCTGTTGGTTTCCTGCTTTTCTTCTATATTTTTATCGACACGATTTGCATGCATGAAAATGTGCGGTTAGATGGACGGGTGACGTTTGATAAACGCATATGCCCTTGTAAGCCCACACCCTTCTCGACACAGAGAACAATTTCCTCATCCAGAAAGTCCCGCCGTGGACCCTCCTGGGCAGCCGGCTTGCTCCTTCGCTGAAACAACCTAACCCCTTCGACTAGTCACCTGCTCTTAAACTCCATGTAAATGGATTTATCAGTAAGACGCTCTTTCCTCAGATTTTTTTTTTTTTTTTTTTTGAGCTTGGTGCATGTCGATACGTGTATCAGCACCTTATTCCTTTTTATTGGGACTGTGTGCCATCTACAGGGACGACACTACTTGGTGTAGATTCGTTTCCAGTTTGGGCTGTTAGGCACAACGCGGCCCGGAATATTCGTGTACAGGCTTTTGTGTGGACATATGCTCTCGTTGACTTTGGAGTAAAATCGCCGGGTTATAGGTAAGTGTATGTTTCCCTTCTCAAGAAGCTCTCGCTTTCCCAAAGCCGCGCTGATTCGTTTTACGCTCCTACCGACACTAAGTAACGAAATACACAACAGCGTGTGCCTTTCTGTTCTTAGTTTGTTTCTTCTCACGTCACATCCGGGAATCAGCAGGGTAGGGGTGCAGGATCCCTGTGTCACCGTGCTGGGGACCCAGGCGCCTGCTCCCTGTTTGCTCTGCCTTTCTTGAGTGTTCTCCCCGTTGGACGGATGGCCCAGCACTGCGCACTAATTTCAACCCGTGGAAAGGACGGGGAGGGGAAGGAATCACCCCTTCGCCTGCAGGCAGCGGTGTGCTGGGAAATGTCAGACAGCGGGATCCCACACGGGGCTGGGGGAGGCTGGTGTTTGCTTTCGCCGATTTCCATGGTGCAAATACCCCAGTGTGGGGCAGCGGGGAGACGTACCCACGGGACAGGCTGGTCCAGGACTGCCCCGCCCCAGTGCGGATTTAAGAGCACCACCTAAAGTTGTACCTCATCACTTCTGCCCACATCCCACCGGCCAGAGCGCAGACTCGCGGCCACACCCAGCGGTGGAGCACAGGGGAGCACCAGGGGACTGAAGTTGCCTTTCAAAGTCTTGCTGGCTGCTTTGCAGAGAGACGGGAGGTGTGGGACCAGGACAGCGAGGCCAGCGGGTCGGCTGCGGTCACTACGGCTGGGACGGAGAGGACGGACTGCGTGTGGGAGGTTTAGGACATGAGCCCCCCAGGAGTTGGACGTTGGTTATTAGAAGCTGGTGGTAGGATGTTAGGGTTCAAAGGGGTGGGAGGACGGAGATAGACCGCACGTCTCCAGCCTGGATGACAGTGGTGCTGTGGATTGGAATAAGGACAACAGATTGAGGGCCACGTTTTGAGGAAAAGGGGAAAAGGGCTCCTCTGAGTATTAACCAGCAAGCATTAAAAATAAGGCCTGGAGCTTAGAGAGGGCCGACTGCGAAGTCTTCGGGATCCATATTAGTAGTTGGCAGATTTGAATTTCTCAGTGAATTCTGAGGACAAGAGCTGCGTGGGGTATAATAAGCCGTTTGGGGCCATTTCAATTATGATGGAAGAAGCTCAAATCGAACTGGCTTCAGGAAATGGGAAGAAAGGGAAATAGCAGTTCATGTAATGGAAAAGTCCAAGGATAGCGCGAGCTTCAGGCATGGCTGGATCAAGGCCAACAGCCGTGTCGTTGGTACAGGACTGCCTCTATGTTCCGCTCTCACACTGCTTTTTGGGCACGTCCCCAGGCAGCTTCCGTGCACCCGGTAACCAGATGGCTGCCAGCAAAAAAAAAAAAAAAAGGAAATGTATCTCCTTTCAGCTTGGCAGGTCAGGTCGTTCAAGCCAGAGTCCTGGGGCTGGTTCTCAGTGGCCCAAACTGGGTCACAAGGCTGTGCCTGAAACAGTTCACTGTGAATCCTCTTGGTCTGGCTTGACTGTTGTGCCCGCCCCCAGAACAATGAGGTAGGTGGGTCCGCCCCCGCTAAGCCATACTTCAGGGGCAGTGGTCACCCAAAAGAGAATCAAAGGCATCACCGGAAAAACAGAGAATGGATGCCGGCCCAGCCAACGTAGCAGGTGGCGGTCAACTGAGGCTCGCCTCCCGGAAGGAGCTGTTTTCATTTGGCTGCCCCTTTGTTGGGGACGGTCATGGGCACTCTTGTCCCTCACCTACCTGAGCTCCGCTCCGGGTCTGGGCAGTCGCCACTGGGCTGCGACCTCTTGCAGCTGGAGTTTTTCACAGCTTAGCATCTCCTTGGTGAGGGGGAGGCGGGAGAGGCGATGGAGACCTTACCAGAGAGAGGAAGCAGGACAGCCCCCCGTTTCCAATGGCTCAGCCCGCAGTCGCTCGCTTAATTGGAAAATGACTAGCTAGGGAGAAAGTAGTGCGTTCATCAAACATCTTGGACTTCTTTGTACTGGTGTGTGTGTGTGTGTGTGTGTGTGTGTGTGTGTGTGTGTGTGTGTTTAAAATAAGTTAATGAAGGCATGTTTGAAAGAAATAACAATAACATAGTGACGTTCGTAACCTTGTGTGTGACCCAAATTAAAAAACCATTTATCTTCTCTGTGTGAAGGTTCTACCTCAGAAAGTTTGCTCCTGGCAGCTGTTAATTAGAAAGGGGGGAAAAAAAGAGACAATTGGCATCTAAAATCCTTCCCTCCATGTTCTGATTCTCTTTATTCAGGAGCCACAAGAGACCAGACGGGGAGCGTAAGGGGGCGCACTGGGAAGAGCCGGTTAACAGAGAGGAGTGGCAGGATCTATAGGCAGTTGACGAGTGAGCGCGGGTTCCGTTGTAAAACGCTTTGAGTTACCTGAAAATCCTATATAGGTCACCCCCTCCCCAAAGAAAGACAGAGGTCTGGGAAATGGTTTGGCTTGACGACTGTTAATTGAGACCCCAAAAAAGTGAACCAGAGTTTTCACTGTATCTCATTTCGGGGAGCTGCCTCCTCACTCCCCAGGCCTGCCGTGCACAGTCGTGCAAGTTGTTCACTGCTCAAGTACACTCAGCTGAGGGGACGATGGGGGCTGAAATGTTCACCAAGCCGGGAGCCCAGGGGCCGGGTCTGCCCAGAGGAAACCCTCTTCTGTAATTCCTTCACAGGCGATGTATGCGCTGGTGGTCTACCTTCCCCGCCGAAGCCCCCGGAAGAAACTCCACTTTTACGTGGTTCGCTTCCCAAGGCTCTGCCTCAGAATCCCGTTCTCCAGGGAGAGCGCCTGGCTTACGACCCACTCATAAGAAGGCTTTCGAGTGAGATAGTTCTGTGCTGTTGGGATGGCTCTTCATGCCGTCCCCGGGGGGGATTGGCTGCCTCGCAAATGCATGGCCAGACGGCAAGCAGCCCCTGGTCCTGGGCATCTGGCTCCAGCTTGCTTGCTCAGCCGAAGGTGGGAGGCGCCTTCACTGTGCATCCGAGTCTCCCTGCAGCTCTGGGAAGAGCTTCAACCCCTTTGCCTCTATGTTTGCGAAAGAATTAAATACACGAAAAGTGCCTGTGATCATGACATGAGCCTTTCTGTTATTCAGCGCACACTTATTGAGCACCTGCTGTGTGTCAGATACTCCGCTAACACATCTGTGGCCAAGACCGTCCAAGAACCCTCTCTCCTGGGAGTTTGCATTTCAGTAACAGGACATGCACTGTAAGTTGGAAAAACAGTGCAGACATAAGACAATTTCTGGTACCAATCAGATGTGTTTTGAAGAAAATAAATTGTGAGAGTCATAGTTTTTGATCAGACTGCCGGGGACGTTCTTCCTGAGCAAATGACATTTGAGCAGCGAGTGAATAACAGGACAGATCCGGCTAGGTGAAAACCAGCAGGGGAGGGCGCAGCCTGTAGCGAGGACCGCCAGTGCAAAGGCCCCGGGGTAGGAACAAGCTTGGCATGTTCAGTGGACTGAAAGATAATTGTCGCTGGGGTTTGTAAGGAGGACTGAAAATGTGGGCAGGGCCCAGACAGGGAGTTTGTCCCGTGTTCGTCGTGCAGAGCGGACTCTGAGCTCTCTGCCACGTTCCTATCATGTGACTCCAGCCTTACATTTGGTGATTCCACGTGGGTGTCGACTGTTCTGCTTGTCTCAAACCACATCGACGAAGGAAACCCGTTGGCCCGTTGTCCACAGGCTCCCGCTGCCGCCCCCATCCCGGAAGAGAAACTTCTCAGCGATTCGTGCCACCTGTACGTTGCCCGTCTTGGTAAATTCACCACCATCTGCCCAATCCACGATTCACACCGGGCGTCTTCTCTTTTGTTGCCTAAGCTTCCGTTCCGTTCCGTAATCTGTCGTCCGTGCGGCAGCCGGGTTGATTTTTGCACGACGTCTCAACAGCTTTGCCGCAAACTCTCCAAAGGCTTTCTATCACGTGGGGAATGCCGTCTGGATGGGAGCCCCAGGAATTCAGCCGTGACTTTGTGTGTGTCCTCCCTCTCCGCTGTGAGTCTGCCCCACCCTGGGACACCCTGACGGGGGGACCATCTCCTGTCCATCTCCCCGCCCAGCCCAGCACTGCGCCTGGCACACAGTAGGTGGTCGGCAGCCACTCGTCAGGTGCGTGGTTTCACAGAGTCACGAAGCGTCTGGAGTGAAGTTAGTCAGTGGGGGCGGCTGAGGATTCTTCTCTGTATCACAAGATTCCGGAACTGGGCGACACGTGTCCGCATCCTAAATACTTCCTTGGGGGGCAAGGGGGGCGGTTAAAAGGTGGGATTCAGAGCAGATGGTGATGACCCCAGCAGACGTGATGAAGGATACAAGCCAACTTCCAAGCGGCAACGGAGGGATCCCTGGAGAAAACACCGGATTGGGACTGTGATCTCCCCGTTTGATGATGTGTTGTTTTCCCCGGGGCTCTGGTGCGTTTCTTTCTGTCCGGTTCCCCCAGCACACGTGGAAGTCAACGCTTGCGTGAAGTGAGCTTGCGTGAAGGTGGCCGCGTGGCCGGGCCATTCCTTCATTCCTCCCGCTGAAGGAAAGACGGACTCCAACTGCTTTTATTTCTTCCTATTTCGTGTTTTTCTCTGGCTTCATCTAGGAGCTTACAAGAGTTCCTAAACGCGTGGTTGTGCACAAACACGTCCAAGGGCCTGTGTGTGTGTGAGCCTCAGGAGGGTCTAGTGGGATGCATTTTGGAGGAGGAGGAAGGGGAAGCGTCTGTCCTGGCTTGCGTGTGTCAGTGGAAATGCCCCTCGGCCGCCAGGACCACGGTACCCAAATGAGAGCAGTTTGTTTTATTTTACTATTTAACTTTTTAAGCGGTCTTTTTTTTTTTTTTAATGTTTATTTATTTTTGAGAGACAGAGGGAGACACAGAGCGTGAGCAGGGGAGGGACAGAGAGAGAGGGAGACAGAGAATCCGAAGCAGGCTCCAGGCTCCGAGCCGTCAGCACAGAGCCCGACGCGGGGCTCGAACCCACGATCCGTGAGATCCCGACCTGAGCCGAAGTCGGACGCTCAACCGACGGAGCCACCCAGGCGCCCCAAGAGCAGTTTAAACAAGTACTTGTGGGGTATTTGTGGGAGCACAGTCCACGGGGAGGAGGCAGCCACGCTCGGTAGCTCACCGCGTCGAGGCTGTGGGTTAGCACGGACCAGGGGCACTTGACCTTCCCGTCGTGCCTGCGGCTGGCTGCTCCAGGGACCAGGCTGATGTTCAGGCGGGAGGAGGGAGGCCTCCCAGCATCGGGCAGGACGTTCCATCTTATCGGAAGCACAGGTATCCTGGGGACATTCTGGAAACCTCCAGTTCTGTGTAACGGACCCTAAGTGTATCATGTGGCCTCCTCCACCTGCCACAGAAGCAGGAGAAATTCGTACTCCTTTCTCTCGGCTTCTGTCATGACGGCAGAGCCCAGAGGTTCACCGGAACCTCACACTTGCGCTTCCTTGGTACGAAGCTGGGTATGGCCAGGGGGCACGGAACGGGCACTCGTCATCACTCCCAGCCTCCATCTGTGGGCGTCGCCCTGTCTTTCCCTTGTCCACCAGCCGCGTAGTGAGGACACAGACGCCCCAGGGGTGGGCACGCTGCAGGATGGCAGAGGCCTGAATCTGTGAGTGACGGTGTGCAGACGTGTCCCCCGCTGACCACAGCGTGGTCACCCCTGGACGGTGATGGGAGCGACAGGTGCACTCGGACGGTGTTAAGCCCTGCGGTGCCTGTCCCCCCGGCCCAGGCGCGTCAGCAGGCGGGGACCAGGCTGGATCAGTGCTCAGTTATCTGCCCGCGGTGCCGGCCGCACTGAGTTCTGTCCGGACACCTCCCAGTCCCTGAATGTCCATTCAGCCAGCCCTTCTCCCCGGCAGGAGTCATCCTGACCCTTCAGAGCTCTCACCCCTGGCGTCGGAGGGAGTGCTGGAGCCCGCACCCTGGACGGCGGTCCCACTGGACGGCGGTCCCCTTCTCGACTGAGTGCAGCAAGGACAGCCTGGGCCCTGCCTGCCCCACGCCCTGCCCTGCCCACACCCCGATGGAGCCACCTGCAGGGCAAGAGCCCGCCCGCTGGACCAGGAGCGGTGGTCTCACTGAGACCGTGCTGGCTCAGAGCGTTTGGAAATGGAGCACAGAGGCCACAGCCACAGAGCTGGGAGGGGGGAGCCTGGAGAGCAGAGCTGGGAGGGGGGAGCCTGAGCCTGGAGTGCAGAGCTGGGAGGGGGGAACCTGGAGAGCAGAGCTGGGAGGGGGGAACCTGGAGAGCAGAGCTGGGAGGGGGGAGCCTGGAGAGCAGAGCTGGGAGGGGGGAGCCTGGAGAGCAGAGCTGGGAGGGGGGAACCTGGAGAGCAGAGCTGGGAGGGGGGAGCCTGAGCCTGGAGAGCAGAGCAGGGAGGGGGGAACCTGGAGAGCAGAGCTGGGAGGGGGGAGCCTGGGGAAAGAGCTGGGAGGGGGGAGCCTGGAGAGCAGAGCTTGGAGGGGGGAGCCTGAGCCTGGAGTGCAGAACTGGGAGGGGGGAACCTGGAGAGCAGAGCTGGGAGGGGGGAGCCTGAGACTGGAGAGCAGAGCTGGGAGTGGGGAGCCTGGACAGCAGAGCTGGAAGGGGGGAGCCTGAGCCTGGAGAGCAGAGCTGGGAGGGGGGAACCTGGAGAGCAGAGCTGGGAGGGGGGAGCCTGGAGAGCAGAGCTGGGAGGGGGGAGCCTGAGCCTGGAGAGCAGAGCAGGGAGGGGGGAACCTGGACAGCAGAGCTGGAAGGGGGGAGCCTGAGCCTGGAGAGCAGAGCAGGGAGGGGGGAGCCTGGAGAGCAGAGCTGGGAGGGGGAAGCCTGGAGAGCAGAGCTGGGAGTGGGGAGCCTGGAGAGCAGAGCTGGGAGGGGGGAACCTGAGCCTGGAGTGCAGAGCTGGGAGGGGGGAGCCTGGACAGCTCTGTGGACTCGGGGTCCCCGGCAGCATTTGGGCGAGCCGTGCAGGGTGCACGCATCGGTGAGGAGTGAGTGAAGAAGTGTCCTTAAGAGGCTTGAACGTGGCAGATGATGGAGCGAGGGAGGGGATGGGGGGGAGGAAGACAGATGAAGGGGGGGCCGTCCTCCATTTGCCTTCTCAGTCATCCTCTGCACATACCTGCCTTTGCAATGCTGTTCCAGTGCGTTCCCTCACCTCCCATCCAGGCACCTCCTCAGCACCCCCAGTAACGAGACCCCACGTCCAGAAGCCGTTCATCGCCCTCCTCATGCGCGGTGTACTCATCCATGCAACACCCATTTGTTAGGACTCTACGTGAGCAGTGCTGCTGGATGCTGAGGGTTCCGCCAGCCTGAGGCCAGCACTGCGTCCGTCCTCCAGAGGCTCGCACTCGACGACTGTCTCATGAAGCCCGGGACGCGGGTCTGTCTGCAGTCACGAGCAGTACAGGACGAACCCGCTCTGGTTGATGTGAAACAATACCCCACCCGCCCCGTGCACCGTGCCCTCTGCCAAGGTGCGAAACCCAGCAGAGTGCTTCGGAGTCTCGATCAGCCACTGGGACTGCAGGACGAGGGCTCAGTTAACCAGCTGGGGTCCGCTAGCCGGCTGCCGGCCTCTGCTCAGCAGGGCTGTGGGAAGGTGAGTCCAGATGAGGCGTGTCCCTGGGAAAGAGACTGTAACAGGTGAGGGAGGGTCCATTTCAGGAGCAGGGCCAGGACCCTGGTGGGGCAGGTGAGGTACTCACTCAGGCGCAAGGTTTAAGGGGCCTCCAAAACACTCAATAATAAAGTAACGTTTTCATGCAATATTTTTGTTTTTTTACTTTTTTATTAAAAAGTTTTTTTAATGTTTAGAGAGAGAGAGACAGAGCGTGAGCAGGTGAGGGGCAGAAAGAGAGAGGGGGAGAAACAGAGTCCAAAGCAGGCTCCAGGCTCTGAGCGGTCAGCACAGAGCCCGATGCGGGGCTTGAACTCACAAATTGTGAGATCATGACCTGAACCGAAGTCGGATGCTTAACCGACTGAGCCCCCCAGGCGCCCTCATGCAGTAGTTTTAAAAACCAAAGATAATGCAAAAAAAATCCATAAAGAATGCAATGCCAGCATTTAAAATAAAGACAGGGCAGGGCAGGGCAGGGCAGCGGGGTTCCAAGTGGGAAAAGAACCCAGAAAGGACACGGAGATTCCTGAGGTCAAACGGAGAATCACAGATCGTGTGCAAAGACAGGACTGTAGAAATGAAGGGGACAAGGTGACTTCCCTCTGTGAGCCATGAACCCGAGGGTCCACGTTGCTCTCGGAGGGAACCGTCATGTAAGCGAAAGTCCTACAACAGAGGGAGGAATGATGACAGCCTTTGGCTTAGTTGGCTCTGCGAACATACTTTGTTGAGCTCATCTCGAGTCTCCCACTTTGCTGATCCAGTTGCCCACAAGTAAGCTTTTCATCCGAAAACTCAAGGTTCTGGAAATTCAGAATGTGCTGCCATACGGATCACCCGCAGTGGTGGGGAGCCGGACCCGCGCCCCAGGTCCTGATTTTCTCACCCCTGGGCCGCTTGGCTTTGCCGTGTTACCTGGAGGTGCGGGGGCTGGGGAGCTCCTACTCTCAGTTTCGTGGGGGGCGAGGTCAGGTTCCCAAGGGGCTGAAGAGGGCGGGGTTGATGCATCCGGAAGATCCGTGGGGGCCTTGAGCTGGCGTTTGAACGATGCGTAGGATTTCAACAGGCAGAAGTCACAAGTCCTGCGGAGATGCCAAGGTCTGGGGGCGTGAGTGGGAAAAGTCAAATCCTCCCGTCTTCCAGCCGCCGTCGGAAGCCGCCAGGCAATGGCGGGTTGGCACGGGTGGGCCGCCAGCATCCGACCCTCTGCCGGTTCGGAAGGAAAGCCCTCCTCATGAACTATTTACACCCACTATCATACACTCTGGGTGAGTTTGGTGGCTTCTTCCCGAATCGCTTTGTTTGGGAAATTAACAAAGACGCTCTCAGCTCGCGGGAACGATGGGAACACTGCAGCTGCTACAGACTCTCTCCTCCACCCCAGCAGGAAATTCGCGTTCTTAATAAAAACGCCACATCGTCCTGTCTTGCGGAGAGGGAACATTCCGGAGTTTCTGATGATAATGGCCGCGCCGGCTTGGGCTGTTGCCTCAGTGATTGAATTAAATTAGTTTATATTTTAACGAGGTGGCTAATCAGAGGCTGATTGTTACAGATGATTGTGGGCCAATTGAGCTAAGTTTTGTTTTCCTTGCCTCTCCCTCCAAGTGTTCTGATTCTGTGAGCTGGCCTCCTGACCCCTCAGTGGCCGGGGTCAGGTTCAGGGCCGGGCCGCTGACACGGCTGCTCTGGTAGAAGAAGTGGGGACGCCCCCAGCACCGTGGCCTGCGGCTCACTTGGAACATGTTCCTGGATCGTTGGGCCGCACGCTTCTTAGGATTCCGCACACAGGGGCGGCGTGTGGGAGGGAGGAGGAGAAGGAGCCGCGTTGGGTTCCGACACGCGGCCCCCCACACCCCGCAGCCCCCATCCCCCCATCTGCAAGATGCACGCAGACATCTCTCCGTCTGTCTGTCCCGGTCATCCATGCAACAAACAGGTGGCGTATGTCCATGGGGAGCTGGCCCTGCCGCACGAGGGTCCCGTCCGGTGGAGGACACGGGTGCAGTCTGCCTGGCAGGCGCCCGAGTATCTGGTGGTACCGTGTGCAAAGGGAACTGAGCACGGGGTTTCCCGGTGGGGAAAGGGAGGGTCTGGCTACACAGGGAGCCTGAGTAGGGCAGGGAAGTGTCTGATGATAACGCGATGCTTGTCCACGGGGATTGGCGCACCTGTTCGGGTCCACACTTGTCGAGCAGGACGGAGGGCGTCCACTGTGCAGAGAGAGCGAGCGGTCCAGACAGAAGGAGCGGCCTTGGGTGACGAGGATGAGGGCCAGCTAGGGGCACCCTCTGGAGCCCTGTGAGGGGCCCCACCCACCGAGGCAGGAGCAGGGCAGGTGGGGGCTTGGACCTTCTCCTAAGAGCACAGGGACACCATTGAGCACGGGAGAATCAGATTTGCATTTTAAAAGGATCCTTCTGCCTGTCACAGGGGAGAATAAATGGGGGAGAGTCCGGCAAGGTCAAGACTCCTCAAAAATGTAGGTGGACATAAACATTTTTATGGATGTAATTATGCGTTTAGTTGTTTGTGCATTAGGAAAAAAACTATTACATAAAAATCTGCAGAGACATTATTGCTTAGGACAAAACATAAAAATCAGTGAAAACTTTAAGGAACAGAATGGGAGTTATGGCTCCAAAGAAAATCACAAAAATACTCAAAAGACAAAGTGTGGAAAATGTTGCACATGATTTCTGTCCCCCCTCCCTTTTTTTCCTAGCCCTTTAATACTTGGATTTCTTTGGTCCCAGAAACACAAAGACAAACTCGTCCCTTGCAGGCAAACAAACACACATTCTTTTTTAAAAAAAATTTTTTTTAATGTCTATTTTTGAGACAGAGACAGAGCATCAACAGGGGAGGGGCAGAGAGAGGGAGACACAGAATCTGAAGCAGGTTCCAGGCTCTGAGCTGTCTGCACAGAGCCCAACGCAGGGCTTGAACTCACAGACCATGAGATCATGACCTGAGCCAAAGTCAGAAGCTCAACCGACTGAGCCACCCAGGCGCCCCCAAACACACACTTTTAATTGAAGCTAGATCAAACTCTTACAGGAGGCAAAGGATTTGCTGACTATGGGTTCATAACTCAACTATGGGCTCATAACATTCTCACGTCAAAGGGCCTTCAGACCCCATCAATACCATTGGCTGCACCCGGCTGATCACAGACTCCCTCAGGTTGGACATACTTAGGCAAGAGGAGTGTGTTCAAATTTTTATGGAGCCCCTTAAATCCGGTGGGCAAGGGTAGGGAGATATTTCTCTCTGCCTTCCTCATTCTGTCCCAGCAGTTTCTAGCATTTATAAAAGGGATCCACTATTCCAGAGTCTATAGGTGCCGTTTAAGGCAGGATTTCTCAGCCATTGTTTTGTACACAGAAGCATGCTTTACCTTAAGATTTCGAACACTTGGTCCAGTGTGAGTATGAAACAAATAATATCATATATGAATTCTTACAGTCGTTGTGGTTTTGCGTCGAGGCACAGATAGATTTCAGATGTAAACATGTATTTATGTTTCGGATACAAATGTACCTATTCGTGCACGCAGGGACGCCCGTGCGAATGCACACGTATCCATGTCTGAAATCAAGTATCACAAAACGGTATTTACTTCTGCTTCATGTGACGAGTTGCCGTGTTCCCATCTTTTGTCCGTCGCTACTCATAAAAGGCTACTCATCGCCCACTAAACTGGTTTCAAAAGCCAGAAGGGCTTGCCGTTTGACGAACGCTGATCTGAAAAGTTTCGTGTTCTAAGTGAACCAGCTTCTGAAAAGCTGGGGCGGAGTGTGTGTGGGCAGGATGCCCGATTGGCTGGTGGCCACTCATTTTGCGTTTGCCGGGTGACCGAAGAGGGAGGGTCACCCACCAAAGGCACAGAGAGTGGCTTGCTGACTCACCACTCTGCCCGGGCCGTTAGGACGGATCATTACAAACCAGTGAACTCTGGCTGCAAAGAAGCACTTGTCTGAATTTCCTGTAATTCCCGAGGCCAGCCTCTGCCCTGCTTAATTGATTTCTCTTTGGTTCTTTAGCTCAGGCAGTGGTTAAAGGATCTCCTAATGGTGCGTTAATCACTTGCGTCTCTGTTCCCTCCTGGTCTCAGCAGGCCGATTTTCCAACAATTGCTACTTTGGAAGGAAACTGTGCAGGACAGCGAGGGAAGGGTGTAGGGATATAACGCGGTTCCTAAAGCTAGCAAGGACCCATCGCTCTCACGTCGAAGGGCCATTCGGACCCCATCGATCCCATCAGCTGCGCCCGACTGAGCACGTCGGGAGTGACCGGACTCCCTCAGGTTGGACGTACTTAGGCAAGAGGGGCGTGTTCCAATTTTGATGGAGCCCCTGAAATCCGGTGGGCCAATTTTTCCTCGAAGGGCCAAACGCAACTATTTTCGTCTTTGCAGGCCAGAAGGTCTCTGTCACGACTCTGCCATCGACCAATGAGTGTGGTGTTCCTATCAAGCCTCATTTACGAGCATCACCAGCAAGCTGCATCTGGCCCACAGGCCATGATGTGTCAGTCCTGCCTTAAATTGCGCCTTGCTTGCCTGCTCGCGTTTTCCTGCGATGGATGGTTTCGCAGGCGATCTCTATCCGCTGGCGCTTCTCAGCTCCTTGACGTTTTGAACCGGGTGCATCTTCGTGGTGGGGACCGTCCTGTGACCAACCCTGTTCAGCATTCCTGGCTTCTGTGCGCTAAATGCCGGAAGCATCCCAAACCCCGGGTGGACAGCGTGGAGATAACCAGAAAGGTCTCCAGACTTCGCAAGATCTGGAGGGGGGGGGCGGGGGCAGAGGTGGGCGAATTCACCGTCGCGTGGGAAGTCCTGCTTTAAACTCCGGCCGGTGTTTCCTCTCAGGCTGTATTTCCCACCTTCTGTCCCTTTGGCGTAGATATTAGGGCGTTCATTTGGGGGGGTTGGAGGGGCAGACGGCCCCCGGTTGTAGCTTGCAGGGTTGATTACCATCACGTCCTGTGTTGTGAACAAACAAGGGGGCTCCCAGCCCTGCCCCTGCCCCAGGCACAGGTGTGCAGAGGAGATGTAGATGTGGAAGGTAACAAATGCGGAGGTTTTCGTTACCAGACGGATTTGAAATGCGAGGAGGGTCTTGAGCGAGGAGTGGGACCGCGTACCACGGGGCTTGCGTGCACAGACCCCGGGGCAGCTCTGCCCGGCTCGCGGCCCCGATGCCGGCCTCCCTGGCTGTGTGACCTTGGGCCAGCTGTCGACCTCTGTGTGCGTCAGTCTCTGGTCTGTGAAACAAGAGCCTCCGTGCTTGCCTGGCGGGGCTCCGATTACGCTGGGGCGAGGCGATACGGAGACGGGCTCGGTGGGGTCTGAGCTGGAGGATGCAGTCTCCAAGTGTTTGTCAAACGGCATAAATTAAATAGAAGCCCAAGTCAAGGAGGGCACTCTGGAGGCCACTTTGGGGCCTCGCTGAATTAGGAAATTTGGAAATGTTTGGTCGGCCGCGGAAAGCAATATCCCGAGTGCCCGGAAAATCAAACACTCGACATGGTTTTTTTGCAGGCTGGGGGCGTCTTGGGGGTGATGCTGACGAGGGTCCGTCCTCCACCGGCCCTGGCAGTTCCTGAGAGGTTTGCACGCGCGTCCCCTGGGATGGTGCCGGCACGTCCCCGGCCTCTTGCTGGTGACCGTCCAGGAGGAGAGCGGGACTCTGTGCCTCTGACAAGCTTGGGGGCAGGTGCGCGGGCGGGTGTGGAGATCGGATCGTGCAGCGGGGGGGGGGGGGGGGGGAGCACAGGATGAAGGCATCTCCCCACCTGCTGGGCGGGGACAACTGAGCACAGTCTGCCCACCTTGACCTGCCCGCGTCGCAGGGGCACTTGGGCTTTGTGTGATGCTGGCGTTCTCGGGAAGAGAGGCCCTATAGCCACACAAGTTTGGGGACCAGTAGGTGAGCCAGAGGGAACCAGGCTTCTCTGCTCCTGGGTTCCTCAGAGCCTAACAGGCCACTACAAAGGGGACTCTGTGTGGGGGACTTTGGCCTGTGGTCCCCTACCTTCGATCAGATATCAAATACGCATTCACGTCATGCGGCTGGAGAAGGGCCACCGTTAAGAGCCCTTCCCCCACGTCTGGCCGGGAGCAGGTGCAGAGGAACGGCCGACAGGAGCTTTGATGATGTCAAGGCAGGTCCTCAGGACATCGCACTCCCTGTGTTGATGATTAGTGCCGCGGCCGTGCCGTGGGTTTCAAACAGGGACGATATCCGTGTTGGAATTAGGAAAGGCTGTGGTTGGCACTCGGAAGGGGAACTGAGCGGGGCAGAGGACCGCATGCGTCAGAGGGTCATTTCGACCTTTGTCCAGGCCCGAAATGTCCAGGCTGCCAGAACGGAGTACCATACGTGGGGGGCTTACCCAACAGACATCGCTAGCTCACAGCCGCGCTGGAGGCCAGAGTTCCGCGATCAGTGAGCACGCAGCCCGGTGTCTGGTGAGGTCCGTGTCCTGGCTCGTGCATGGCCGTCTTCTCTGTGTCCTCACGTGCAGGAAGCTCTCTGGGGCCTCGTTGATAAGGGCGCTGATGCCCTGCATGGGGGCTCCATCCTGCTGACCTCATCACCTCCCAAAGGCCCCCCTCAAATGCAGTCAGCACATTGGGGTTAGGTTTGAACGTGTGCTTTTGAGGAGGGGACACAGTCACGGCTGTAGCATGGCTCCTTGATTCATCTGGGAGCAGGTGGGCCAAGCCCCCTTGAATGCACGGCTTTGAAAACGGTGCTTCTCAGCCCACGTCCTTTTGTTACAAAATGGCGCCCTGTGGCGTAACCATTCTTGAGGGTGGCCGGGGCCCCGCGTTATGCACAAGGTCAGGCCAGGGGCTGGCTCCTGCCCTCACACACCGTGCTGACCATGAGACTTAAAACGACAGAAATTTATTCTCCCCCAGTTTCGGAGCCCACACGCCTGAAATCAAGCTCTTGGCGAAGTTGGCGCATTCCGGAAAACCCGTTCTCTGCCTCTCGCGGCTTCTGGCGGTTCCGGGAGTCCCTTGGCTTGTGGTTGCTTCCTCCCATCTCTGCCTCCTCGTCACGTGGCTTCTCCGTCTTCTCCCCTCTCCTCCGTGTGTCTCTCAAAGGACAGTGGCCAATGGATACAGGGCTCACCTGGACAAGCCTGGATGATCTCGTCTTGGGATCCTTAATTATGTCTGCAAAGATGCTTCTTCCAAATAAAGTCACTTTCACAGTAATTTCCTGGGATGGGGACATATCTTTGGGGGTCACCAGTCAACCCACCACAAGCTGTGTCGTCTTGAAAATCGATGATGCTATTGATAACAACCTACGTGAGAGACATCGCCGATGCTTCTGCTAATTGTCTGCGTTGCTGGATCGTTCTGCCGTAAAGGTATAGAGCAACGTACAGTTTCAAACTTGGCTGGGCATCAGCGTCTTCTGAAGGGCTTAACCCGCCCAAGCTTAAAACACAGATGGCTGGGAGCGCCTGGGTGGCTCAGTTGGTGGAGCGACCGACTTTGGCTCAGGTCATGATCTCGCGGTTCCTGAGTTTGAGCCCCGTGTCGGGCTCTGTGCTGACAGCTCAGAGCCTGGAGCCTGCTTCCGATTCTGGGTTTCCCTCACTCCCTGCCCCTCCCCTGCTCATGCTCGCTCTCTCTCTCTCTCTCTCTCTCTCTCTCTCTCTCTCTCTCTCAAAAATAAATAAACGTTAAAAAGAAAAAAAAAACACAGATGGCTGGATCCCAGTCCAGAGTATCTGATGAGGCATGTCTAGAGTGGGACCCGAAAAGTTGCATTTGTAGGACCTTCCCAGTGATGCTGATGCTCCAGGGACCCCACTTGGAGAACCACTGGCCTAACAGGTTTTCTTTAGGAGGGAATTCACACGGACTCTGGGGCCCCCAATTTTCGGGTGGTCTCTGTACGCCTTCAGCTCTCTTAATGCTTGTTCAAAAGCCTCCCTGCCTTCAGCACACACGGGGATCCTTCAGAAAACCTCTCCCGGAGGACGTCTTTGGTCCATTGAATTGTTCCACCAACCCCCAGACAGCATACCTCCAACAGACGCATTTATTTCGCAGCAGAGGAGGAGAACAGCGCTTCTTAAATTCGAACACATTTTCTTAAGTAAGATTCCAGGGGCAACAGAGGTAATATTTTGATATCCATCGCAGTAATTAGAATGCCCAACGAGGGTGCTCAGTGAAGCGGGAAAATCCTGACATCTCCGGAGAGGAAACTACCAAATAGCCTGCCTGTGACACCCCATGCCAGCCCCTGATTCTTGCTATGAATTCCGGAATTATGGCCGTGTCTCTCCTTCGAGCAGGGGTCTGTCGAAGACTTCAGGGTGGCAAGCCGCACAAATGGGTGAAAACCAGTAAATCTCAGAAATAACCTGCCCCTTTCTTAAAAACAGCCGCTGGGTGTTTAAGCGACGGGCATCATCCGGTTTTCGATGAGGGGGCGAGCGTCAGATACTGTCCACGGTGGAGGGACTTCTGTGCGCTCCAGCGACCTGGGCTCCAGAGCGCAGGAGAGCAGGGGCGAGGCTACAAGAGGGGCTGGGGGAGGGCTGGGTGGGCAGCAGACGGGCAGAACCGCGGGAGGGGGGCGAGAGCATGGCAGGGCCTTGGTGCCTGTGGCCCTTTGCAGGATTCAGGGAGCAGCCAGCCAATGTGGGGAGCAGACGGCACACAGCCACAAGTCAGGGGGCAGGTAGCGAAATCCCAGCCGTCCCCACCCGCCTGCACCCCGTTTCTTGGGCACCCAGCAAGTTTACCTGCTGCTTGTCTTTTTTTTTCCCAATAAAAATAACTCAGGCTCCCACACAAAAGGCCACATACTGAATTTATTTCCGTTTCATTGCTACATAATCTCCTCATGCAAAAACAGTCAAATCCACAGAAAATAGATTAATGGTTGCCGGTTCTGGGAAGGGAGGTGGGGGGCCACTGCCGGTGGGGATGAGCTTACCTTTTGGGGTGACGAGAATGTTCTGGGTTGTGCTAGCCTGTGAGCATTTTCATGCACATCGAATCCACTTTTTTTTTTAAGTTTATTTATTTATTTTGAGAGAGAGCGTGAGCCGGGGAGGGGCAGACAGAGAGGGAGACAGAGAACCCCAAGCAGGCTCCACACTGTCAGCACAGAGCCCTACATGGGCGGGGCTCGAACCCACGAAACGGTGAGATCGTGACCTGAGCTGAAGCCAAGAGTCGGATGCTTAACCGACTGAGCCCCCCCAGGCGCCCCTTGAATATACTTGAAAATGGTGAGTTATATGACATATGAATTCTATCTCCATAAAAAAAAAACACAACTATTGAGGCTTTTGATTATATTGAAGACGACTTTATCCAGCAGGTGACAAAATGCAGAGAAAAAGAGTCAATTGTCTCACGTACGCACCTCACTGAGGCCTTCTGGGATTTCCGTAGAGGCGGGTCTCGTGTCACCCGCTTCTACTGCCTGCCCAGGATGCCAGTGCTAGTGGATGGCCAGGGGGACATCAACCTGGGATTGATTTCCTGCTCATTTCCACACCTGTTGGTTGACCTCAGGAGCCCGCAGAAACGTCTGTCCCATCAGTGACTTTTGCTCTGTAACTTTACCCAGAAGATAAATCAGTGCACCGTCCCGGCCACAGGATGCTAGGGAGCAACCGAGTGCCCGCCTCCCTCTTGGCAGGCAGCAAAGGCCAGACCTGCCTTTCGAGTCGGTCTCTGATAAGCCCAGCATCTTCTCGGAGTTACCTGTGAGGGGCACAGGGCCCCCAGGAAAGGCTCTCGGTGGGTTAAATGACTTGCAGCTGAAATGGCAACAGGGCCGTCTGCTCCCACAAGGTCTGCAGTGGGCATTCCTGGGGCCAGGTACTGTTCCCTGCAGGTTTTGGAAAGGATTGCACATCCCTCGTGGTGGCCCAGAGGGAGCAGCTGGGAGAGATATCCCCACATCTCGACACTTGTACGACGCACAACGAAGAGGCAAGAGGCTTAATGACCCGGGGAGACTTTACCGAGAGAGAAGGGGGAGAAAAGAACATTTCTCGTGTGGCTTGCAGCTGCCTCCAGCCTGGAAGGGGAGCATTTTCTGTCTCCCTCATAAAGTCGTGTCGGAAAAGAACCTCCTGTCTCCTCTGATGTTGACGGTGTCTGAAGTATACTTAGTGTCAAGGGAAAAACCCGCGGAATTTGCAAAAAATCCTCCTTATGCTGTCACTTTTTCGATGTCAGCATCAGGTGACCCAGGTTTCTCTGCCGTGGCCACGCTGCACAGTCACGTAGGGAGCTTTATGCAAAGTCTCTGTGGCTCCCCCCAGACCCGTGGATTCCCGAATCGTGGGAGGGGGACCCAAGTGACCGCTCTGTAGATAAAAGTGTTGTGCAGCCAGGGTTGAGAAACGTTTGATAGTTGTATTTGCCAACTAGAATCCCTAAGTAAGGAGTTTTAACATGCTTTCCACAGTCTGTAGGACAGAGCTTCAATTATCCACATAAATACTGATCATCCAAACTGGTACATAAAATTCTGCTTCATTTCTACTTTGATTTAGAATATATCACAGTTATTTTCCCCAGCAAAATTAGCCTCCTGCTTAAGTTTAACTTAAAGTGTATCGGTTAGCTACTGCTGCGTAACAAAATCACCCCCCCCCCAAAAGAAACGCACTGGCCGGAAACAACATTCTCCACTGTGCAGTTTGGCTGGGCCAGGCATTCTGCTAATGGTACACTGCTCGTCTTGGCTAGCCTCACTCGTACATCAGGGGGGAAGATGCCCCCTGCTTTGTAAATCTCAGCTTCCCCCTGAGGTCGGCAACCTAGCATGGGGATGTCCTCTTTGTGGCAGTGGCAGAGCACAGCGGTCCATGGTCTCTTGGGCCCAGCACAAGTCATGTCCACCTTCTTCTGTTAATCCGTGTAAGTCTGTGGCTGAGCTCAGAGATGAAGAGTGGAGAAGAAGCCTCTCCCCACCCACCACGCCTCTTGTCACATGTTGGGCTACAGAAATGGATAAAGACTTGAGGCCAAGTAGTGTGATATCTGCTATCCTCCCCAGTGGAGGCAAGAAGGAGCTCTAGAAAGGAAGCTGGTTCTCAGGCACCCGTGATGGACTGCGATGTGACTCTGTGTCCCCACAATGGGTCTGTTTTATCCAGGGAAGGAAGCAATGGCACCTACGGTCTTAAGATACTGCCTTGTTCGGTTTTTCTGGCTTCTCAGTCCCACAGGCAGGAGTCTGTGGGTTTACGAGTATGTATTTTCAAAAGTTTTTTTTTTTTTTTTTCAGTTTGCCAACTCCACCGACAGCCAAACAGGTGAAGCATCTCTCTCTCTCTCTCTCTCTCTCTCTCTCTCTCTCTCGGAGAAAAGTAGGTCAATGCATCATTTCCTTTAAAGCCCACACGCAGTACCGCATGTGGATAGATGCTTACTGAATGCTCGTTCGGGATGATTACGGCAGCATTTCCAGCCTCAATTTAGCCATCAGCTGCTTATTGAAAAACACTGATTGTTTTTTTTTTCCCCAATCTCTAAGCACTTATGGTTCTTAAAGAAAATAAATTGTGTGGCAAACTAGCAAAGACTTACTTCTCCTCCTTCTAACTTCGGGAGGCCAGTGAGGCTTCGTAAAGGAGTAAAAAGCCAGGTGACCCCCTTTCGGAGAAGAATGCCATCCTGGGCGTCGGCCCAAAAAGCACTCAGAAATGGGATCCTTCCCGTGACTCTCCCTTTACCCCAAGGTGGACCAGGGAGTGTTTGTTTCCACCCGTCTGTTTTTGGGGTTTTTTTTAAAGAGTTTATTCTTAAGTCATCCCTACACCCAATGTGGGACTTAAACTCACAACCCTCAGATCAAGAGTCACACGCTGCACTGACTGAGCCAGCCGGGCGCCCCTGCTTCCCCACCGGTCCTCTGCTTCTGCTCTGGATGACTTGACCGTCGCCTTACAGCTTGCCAGGGGGTGGTAACACAACAGCCCAGCCTCCAGACACTCTAAGTCGCAATGTCGAGGCGAGGGCATATGAAGTCTCCTAAATTACCTGCACACCCATCAGACTCAGCGAGGACTCAGTGCGCACCTAGGCATGTAAGCCCCTCTACCCAGCACCCCCCAGTTTGTGTCGCGAGATCTCACAACGGTGGCCATTGTAGCTGGATGATGCAGACTGGGGGGAAGTACCCTACCGTTCTCCCCACCGTCGGGTGCGTTTGTGAGCCCTTATAATAAAAACTTAAGAGAGAGGGAGAGATCACACAAATGCTGACCTACGAGAATGTCCTACGAGCAAACCCAAATCATTCAGCGTCCCGATACAGGTGGTGTAGCATATTGGCCAAGAGTAGGGGTTGGCAAACTACGGTCCCCAGGCCAGATCTGGCCTGCCACCTGTTTCTCTTTGTACAGCCGGTGAGCCAGGGATGGTGTTTACGTTTCTAAGGGCTTGACAACAAGTTGGAAGAAGAAAATATTTTGGAACACGTGAAAATTGTATGAAATTCAGATCTCAGTGTCCACAAGTAAGACTTTATTGGAACACAGCCACGCTCGTTTATCGTGTCTGGACTGTGGCTGCCTTCACACGCCAACGGCCAAGCTGAGCACTTGCAACAGAGACCGTATGGCCCGAGAAACTTCAAACACTTACCATCTGGCCCTTTACAGGAAGTGTTTGCCGACCCTCGGCTGAGAGCGTGCAGTCGGGAAGCAGGCTTGCTGGGACAGACCCCAGCCCCGCTAACGTACGCGTCGCACGACCTTGAGCAAGCTTCTCGACCCGGCTGCGCCTCAGTGTCCCCAGTTGCACAACAGGAATGATGGTGGCAATGGAGACCACCCCCTTCTCGTGTAAATGTGGTCAGAAAAATAAAAAAGAGCTAACATGTATTCAGTGCTTAACGCAGTCCTTCACACATAAAAACGAGTCTCTCGGTGATGAGGAGCATTCTGCCAGGTGTCACCCCTTGTGGGGAAAACTCTGAAAAAACGCTCCCTTTGATCCTGCTGGCAGAAATTCATGGACAGCAGAACTCGGCCCGTCTGACACACGGGTGCCTCTTGTGACCGGACTTCCCTTGCGGAACCTGTATTTCGTCTTTCTGCTTCTTAGGCTGAAACAGACTGTGATGAGCATTTCAGCCTGCACCCGGGATCTGACGTGGTTAGTGGACCTGTATCCCGTGTCTCCTCCAGCTACCGTGGGGGTGCAAGGAAGTGGCCGCAGTGTCCCCGAGTGAGCTGGGGAATCAGGCAGGGCTCACCTTTGGCACAGGCAGTAGGCCTGCTGGATGCACACAGAATGTCCAGACTGGAGGGAAGCACCCCTCCCCTTCCTTAGTGCTGAACTTAGGGCACTCCCGGGCGTCCCCCACATTAACGCTGATGTGCGGATTGCTCATCCCGATCAGGAGTGCGACTGTGGCCCTGAACAGCCTCCGGAGCCCCGTTCTCTATGGGGCCAGAGCCCGTGGGAGAAAACCAGAAAAGCATTTGGTATGCTCAGCTCAAGTTGTTCGAGCAGGAGCGGTTCAGACGCACGCACCGTCTTTCAGCACGCGATGTATCAGAGAGGATTCAGCTATTTGAAAAGGGTTTGCGATCAGATCTCCCTTCGGCTCAGGGAGGACGGGCACGGAGCCCGTGGGGTTTATCCCTGTTCCCGGCTCCCAGCATTGTGCCCGGCAGATAGTAGGTGTTTAACAAACGTGAGTAGAAGGGCTGAATGCACGGAGTGACCCTGGGCTGCTGAACTCTGCCGCATTCCGGCATCCAGATGCTTAATCGTGTCACTGCCAGAACAAAGACCAGCATGCACCGCGGTGGCCGTAACGATGTCAGCAGCAGATGACAGTTACCAGGGGCCCACCAGGCCCGGCTGTGACTCCAGCTTTGATATGCGTTAAGGTCACCGTCATCCTATCGACAGCCCTGAGGACTTGTGTTAGAGGGAGACACAAGGAAGGTTCTGAAGCCTACCCAACGCTGCACCGATGGAAGGCATGGGCCCAGGATGTCAGCCGACCGCCTGGCTGGAGAGCCCCCGCTCCTAACCTCTCCGCTGTACTCACACTGACAAAGAGCAGGGGCCATTTGCAGAGCACTCCCCTGTCCCCTGCCAAGGGCTTCTCCAGCAAGAGCCCCTAGAAGCCTCGTGAGGACTTTAGGCACCCTCCCATCCCCTCTCTGCAGATGGGGAAGCCGAGGCTTGGTGCAGCTCATGGCCCAAAGTCACGTAGGCAGTGAGGGGCAAAGCCCAGCCCCCCTCCCCCACTGCCCCCTACTCTGGCAGTCTGACCCTGGAACCAGAATCCTAATCCAGCCTCCTCACCAGGGACATCCCAGACCTTCAGTGTGGGATTCACAGTCTGTATCCAGACCTGCAGAGAACTGCACAGAGTACCCAGAGACAGAGGAGGGCTGGGTGGTCTGGACCCTGGCTTAGCAGCTGTGTTACTACGACCGTCTGCTTGGTTTCTTGGAGCTTGATTTCCTCGTGGGGGAGTGCACATGAGATCACATCAGCCCAAGCAGGGTGGTTGCCAGGCCTTAGCAGAAGCCTTGAGCACATGGCAGGCTCACCACAGGTTGGGACTGGTTTTCTCAGCTATTCGTCTCTTCAGGCTCAAGCCCCACTCTATACACACCTGTAGAAGCCCAGAGTCCTCTTCCCTCTGGGACTCCCCTGACTCTGAAGATAGGGCCGCCCATGGCCCACAGTGGCCCCCTTGGACATCCTGAAGATAGGGCCCATTATTTCTTATCACCTCATGTTAAGCAGGAGCTCAGCATAACATGGATATGTGGATGGATGGATGGATGGATGGATGGATGGATGGATGGATGGATGGATGGATTGGTGGGGGGATGGATGAATGGATGGACAGGTGGATGGATAGATGGATGGGTGGATGAATAGATGAGTGGGTGGGTGGGTGGATGGATGGATGGATGGATGGATGGATGGATGGATGGATTGGTGGGGGGATGGATGAATGGATGGACAGGTGGATGGATGGATGGATGGATGGATGGATGGATGGATGGATGGATTGGTGGGGGGATGGATGAATGGATGGACAGGTGGATGGATGGATGGATGGATGGATGGATAGATGGGTAGGTGGATGGATGGGTGGAGGTGGGTGGGTGGATGGATGGATGGCCATGCAAATGGGGTCTGGGTGCAAAACAAAAAACAATGTTTGCTCAAGACCTACAGGACTGAGTGGAACCATCTGTGCATTGTCGGGGTGGGGGCTCCGGGGACTCCAGGAAATCCCCTCCACCCCCATGGTCCCTGTAAACTCACCCTGTGTTTTCCCAGGTTCACATTCACGATCCAACACTTCATAACGATGTGCACGTTGGTGGGGTCCCCACCTTCTGGCATAAAATGCAGTTTCTACGAGGATTGACACGAAGCATTTAGAGCAGAGCAAGCCCAGAGCAAGCTCTCTTAGGTGTTTGTCAAATACGTTTCTGTGGCTCAGAGCAATGGTGTGTGGGAGTCGGCATGTGGGCTCGTCAGGGCCCAGGAATCGTCTGAGCTGGTTGTGTCACCTAGCCGCCACTGAAAAGTAAATTCTATTAAAGCGTAATGAGTAAGTTGTACTGAAACAAAGGTCATCGATCGTCAGAACTCATCAACTCCCCAGTGATGACACTATATGGTCCTGTGCTCTTGAGATGATTCACATCTGTTGAATCCAAGTGGTGGAAATACTGCATAATATGCTCCCCACGTCCCTTCGCAGCCCCAGGTCAGAGCCCTCACTTAACCTCAGCGATGTTGGGAACGTGGACTCCACAGAAATTAACGAGGAGCACAAAGCAGGACTTTGGTTTCCCCCCATCCGGAAAGCTGGTTGTGACTCTCGTCCCGGCACACCCCTGGATGATGTCACCCCTGGTGTCAAATCGTCCCCTTTCAGATGCCGGCACCCTGAGGGAATGACATTTTAAGCTGGTTTCACCATTAACTTCTCTGTGTGAAAGGTTTTATCGGCTCGCAGACCTGGCCAAGGGTTTGAGCCCAACAGGGGGTGCGGAATGGAATGTGAGGGGGAGGCCCCACCAGGCCCCACAGGTGGACGGGGCGGGCAGGTGACAAATGGGCACGGCCGATTTTCCAGGAGACACGGGCCCCACGGGCCGATGCAGAACTCAGACCTTCCATTGGTTCTGCGTTCTGGCTGTGCCTCCCTCGCGGGGCTTCTGCCCTCCCAGAGAAGCAAGAGCTTCTCGCTGTAAGAACTCCTCTTTTGGGATGGTTGTGCCCAAATACGGAAAGGGCGATTGCACAGGCAACACAGCATCCCCGGGAACACGAGTCCAGCTCAGTGAAAGAAAGACTTGCTCAGGAGCTAGAGAGGGGCTGCTCAAGAAATAGGCTTGGTCCTGGAATGAGCTTCAGTAAAGAGTTTGGGAAAAGCCCCCTTGGCCACCCGGAGAGGCCCCTGGAGAAGGGATCCAGGCTTTGGGATGGAGGCTGTGGCTCTCAGAGGGGTCAGGGGGATGGATCCTGAAAGGTCTGGAGACGTTTGGAGTTGTGGCAATGCTAATGGCCTCTAGCAGGTGTAGCCTGGGGATGATGCCAGGGAACTCCAGTCGTGCTTAGGACAGCCGCCCAGCGAGGCTCGAGCCAGCCCCACGTGTCAGCAGGGCCGAGGCTGAGGTTGAGAAACCTGCTCGGAGATGCGGTTCCCACCCCCCTGGTCTGGGGCCTTCACGAGACGATCCAGAAGAGTTTTGAGTTTCCAAACCGCTGATTGTCCGCGTTCCCGCCTCCGTGCTGAGTCCTAGCAACGTGCTGATGGAGGGTGTGGAGGTTTCTGAGGGACAGCCAAGCACCCCCCTTCCTCCCACCTCCTCCTTTTGGTTTTCACCCACTTTTCCTTTTACGGAAGCTGTAGGTCATATTGATAGCATGTGACGCTTCAAGGTTACACTCTGAGATGTCGACTCGAGGAAAAAACGGCCTCTCCCGGGACAGTCAGGGATCCCTCTTCATCGTGAGGGGACAGAGATTGACACACCGCGGGCCGATTTCATTTTGGAAGTGGGACGACGGCATAATTCACGGAGACAGAGTTAAAAAGTTGCTGTCCACCCCGCTATACTTCACGACCCGGAATATTGTCAGATTGGCTGTGTGGTGAGTCATTTGTAAACACGCCTGCTGGCTTTTACTTCCCACGGTCTTGCATCAAAGCCTCACTCTTCGGAAGATGCTTGTCAACTTCATCTGGAGCCCTAGGTGACACAGTCTGGCTGTGAGAAGTGACAGCGTTGTTTCAGCATTCCCCGTCCTCACATTTCCAAGACTGGCACCATGGGGAGTTTGGCAAGAGATGGAGAAATCTACTATTTCTCAAGTTTGAGAAAAGTAATTAAGGGGACACACACAGAATTGGGCACTAAGGATGAAAATAAATTGGGTGGAAATTGACCCGACATGTATCTACAAGCTAAGAGGCAAAGATTCCTCCCTCTGGAGACAGGAGGCACCTTCCCTCACACACATTTTGCTTCACGGAGTCTCCAAATCCCTGCCTTGCAGAAACCATGGGCCAGTAAGACGTTAAAAAGGCTTAGTTCTTCCCGAAGAGTTTGGTCTCCTTGGCAACACATCTTCCCTCTTTATTTGTCCATTGCCTCTTTATGCTCTTCCCACTTTTGAAGAAGCCATAACAAGCGAATTAGCCCGAATTACCCCAAATGAGGGGACATCTGGGCAGGAAGGGCGCCCCCGTCCTTGGGCAGTCCAGGGAAAGTTCTGTCTACCGTCACACCTACCTCGTTGTCAACGTAGCACTTACAATGTAGACTTTACAACACCTGCCGACATAATCGCAGATTCTCAAGAATGTATTTTTAGACGCTTTACATACACGTGCACACGCACACACGATTCAGCACTTTTAGTGCTGGTCCTAGTGTGAAATCCAAGAAAGAAAAAAACAACGTCGAGGAGTGATAATGCTCCTGGGGTTGTGAGTTCCTGCTCTAGTCTGCAAACTCACTACCTAAAGCCAGGTGACAGAAAGCAGGAAAGCAAGCACGGGGTGGTGCGGAAATGCGGGAGGCGGGGGCGCCTGGGTGGCTCAGTCGGTTGAGCATCTGACTTCAGCTCAGGTCATGATCTCACAGTTGGTGGGTTCGAGCCCCGCATCGGGCTCTGTGCTCATGGCTCGGAGCCTGGAGCCTGCTTCCGATTCTGTGTCTCCCTCTCTCTCTCTGACCCTCCCCTGTTCATGCTCTGTGTGTCTCTGTCTCAAAAATAAATAAACATATAAAAAAAACTTAAAAGAATTATAGGTATTGTAGAACATGATCTTCATATTGTGACCACACGAGGCATGCCAGCTGATACTCAAAAATTATGCCTACGTTAAAGGACTGCCAAGTGGATAGTGCATTAACTGGGATTTTGTGTTTTTTTACAACATCCTGAACCATGCTTTTTTTTTTTTTTATGTTTATTTATTTTTGAGAGAGAGAGAGCAGGGGAGGGCCAGAGATGGTGGGGGGGTGGTGTAGAGGATCCAAAGCACAGCCCGGCATGAAGCTCAAACTCATGAACTGTGAGATCGTGACCTGAGCCGGAGTCAGACGCCCAACCGACTGAGCCACCCAGGCGCTCCATGTAGGCCACCAAAATTTTAGTGTTTGAAAGTGTGCCATGAACCTCAAAAGACTGACGGCCGTCGCCTGACAGCCTTGACTGAGCATTCTCATGGTTTCTGTCCCTTCAAAATATAATTCAAACTGGATTTCAAGTCAGGGGACTATGTGTGGGGCAGGAAGACTGAATGGAAGGTTGATGGGGGAGGTCATTTGAGAAAAGAAGGCCTTCACTCGCCCTCTCTGGGTGAACGTTCAGTTCCCGTCACTGAATGCCCATGAAAGCAGCTGGGTTTTGAGCCAAGAGCTTTGTATTGACTCAAGAACTAGCTTGGGTCATGGATGGTTCTGGATTCCAGCTTGCGCATGGCTTGTCTTTTAAGAACCAGCCCAGCTGTGCAGCGATCTGAAGCATCAGAAGGGGTTTCTTCCCCTCACCTTGACCGAGAAATCTTCCCAGTCTGCCTAGAAAGCCTCTGGGCCATTCTGATGGCCCCCAAGTCCATATGAATCCAAATCTGCCCTCTTCCCAGCATAATGAGAAAGAATGACTTTATGGTGCAGCCTCGTGTCTCAGCTGGACCCAGCCGGGGGCCACACGAGCCCCAGGAGATGCACAGTGGTAGGACAATGGAGCACATGGTGACTGTCACCCTGAATACTGCTAGGTCACCACAAATTCTCTTTACAGAGTCCCTGCAGTGGGTTTTGCGTGGACATACCTACTGATCAATTCTAAATGGGGAGCCAACCACGGACTAACCCGTGTAGCAGAGAGACTGGTAACGGCCCTTTCCATCCACGGGACAACTTCACCCCGACAGTTATCCTTTGTTTAGCGGTTACGGTATGCCGGTTAGACCACGCTCTGACTCCACTTAATTCTCGGCCGTATGAGTGCTTCTGGGTAAAATGGCAATTTTTCAGATGAGGAAACCAAGGCTCGCTTTTGAGTGACTACAGACCCCATCAGTGAGGCGTGGGGCTGCTGTCCAGCTGGCACTGACTCACTCCGAAGGCCACACTTCTAACCACAAAGCTGTGCCCTTGAGGTGCTCCATCAGCACATCAAGACCAGCTGTACCAGTCCCGGGACACTTGTCGCTGAGAAGGAGCAGGGCCATCACGTGTCTGGAGCCTTTTTCTTTTTTTTCTTGGAAAACAACAACTTGGATGTTGATGGGTTTGGCTGCAGTTGAACAATCTGGGCGTCTTAACAAGTTGGGCATTACCAGTTGAATCTAGCCACGGATGTAGCTTCCAGCTACCCTGCCTTGTCCTGAGTAGAGCAGCACATCCTGTCCCAGAGTGTCAGCTGACTAGCTGGCTGATCGTAACTAGTGAAGTGAGGGTCCGCTGGAGATCAGCCCCCGAACCTCATTGTGACTTCTCTTTGGCTCAGATTTAAATTGTGAGCATCCTGATATCCCCCCTGGGTTGCAGGTGCCCAAGAAGCTTCTCTTAAGCCACGAGTGCCTTTTCCGCATGTAACCAACTTGCTCCCGTTCCGGCTCAGGCCCCGGGGTGCTGGACCCTGGCCTCCGTGCCTCATCTGTGAGCTCATTCTTGTCTTGTAGACTTAGCACATATTGACATCGTGTTTCCTACACAACCATTTCTTGGCTCCTTCTCAAGAACTTGGGGGTCGTACTGGTGTCACAGGCTCTCAACCGCAGGTTTCCCCGTGCAGTCAGCACTATCCCGGCTGTCCTCTGGGCTATCTGCCAGTGAGTTTTTGGCTCTAATAATCCTCTGCAGGGGATGTTTCACATGGATTCTTCTGGACCAGTGGTTCTCAGTCCTTCGCTATCATTCTGGTGGTCTTTGGGTTAACTCACGCGGACTTACCAGTTCTGTAAGGATATAAAAGTTTTGTCGTGTTTTTATTTTTGTTGAACAACCCCCTTACATGACTATAATCTCTATAAAGGCAGAGACCTTTGTGTATTTTGCTTACTACTCTCTATAAAATAGAATCTGGATGACCGGGAACGAGACAAGTGTATCCACTCCCACGTTTGCCATTCAGCTTGGTAGTAGAGGTGGTGGCCAAGGCAAGTAGGCAGGAAAAAGAAATAAAGCACATTCTGATTGGAAAGGAAGCAGAAACACTAATCTGTATGTTCAGATGACGTGATGGTGTGTGTAGAGAACCCTAAGAAATCCACTAAAAAACAAAGAGAACCAATAAGACAACTAAGAAAGATGGCAGGGCATAAGCCCAATATAAAACACTGTATTTCTTTCTTTAATGTTTATTTATTTTTGAGAGGGAGAGAGAGAGAGAAATCATGGCAGAGAGAGAGGGGAACAGAGGATCTGAAGCCGGCTCTGTGCTGACAGAAGTGACCAGAGCTGGAGTCAGATGCTTAACCAACTGAGCCACCCGGGTGCCCCTAATAGATTTTTTTTTCCCGATACACTAGCAATGAATATCTGAAAAGGAAATTAAGGAAAACAATTTCTTATACAATAGCATCGAAAAGAATAAAATACTTAGGGATACGTTTTTAAGAAGGAGGGTAAGACGGGCACCCTGAAAACCGCAAAATATTATTGAAAGAGGCTAAAGAAGCCCTGAGTAAATGGAAGGGCATCTCGTGTTCTGGGACTGGAAGACTTATGATTGATGAGATGCCAGTACTCCCCAAATTGATCTATAGATTCAGGGCCATGCCTGTCAATGTCCCTGCTGCCAACTTTGCAGAAATGTTCAAGCTGGGGCTACAATTTATGGAAATGCAAGGGATCCAGAATATCCAAAGGAGCCTTCAAGAAGAAGAACAAATCTGCGGGGTGGTGGGGCTCACACCTCCTGATTTCAAAAGCTTGCTACAAAGTGCATTACGTTTCATACCATAAAGACCATGTGACGCTGGCACGGAGATGGACATATCTGGAGATAGATGGAGTAGAACTGAGTTTGGAAATAAACCCATAGGTTTATGGTCAGTGGGTTTTCAGCAGTGATATCAAGGAAACTCAATGGGGAAACCATAGTCGCGCTGAGGCAACTGGTTACCTTCATGCAAAAGAACACGGTCTCATCGGGTCCTCCGATGGCACCAACTGTGGTGGTTAATTTTATCTGTCAACTTGACTCGGGCTAAGGGGTGCCAAGATACCCAGTAAAACACTATTTCAGGGTGTGTCTTGGGGGGGGGGCGTTTTGGGAAGAGAGGAGACTTTAAATGAGTAGTCTGAGTAAAGAAACGTCCTCACCACATGGATGGTCATCGTCTAATCCGGTGAGAGCTCAACTAAAACAAAAGCGTGGAGGAAGGGATAATTCTCTTTCTCTCTTCTTGAGCTGGCACGTGCATCCCCGTCTGCCCTTGGACATCAGAGCTCCTGGTTCTTGGCCTTCAGACTCCAGGAACTAGACCAGCATCAGCACCATCACCCCCAGGGCTTTGGACTGAATTATATTGCTGGCTTTCCTGGGTCTCTGGCTTGCACACAGCCGATGATGGGATTTCTCAGCCTCCATAATCAGGTGAACCAATTCCCATAAGAAGTCTCTTCTCGTATATCTATATTTACCCTCCGGTTCTGTTTCTGTGACATACCAACGGATGGCACCCACCCAGATAACCCCCACTTTCGGTGGAGGGCTTGGTGGCTCCCCACTGGCCTGCGATAGCTGCCTTCTTTTGAATAAATAACACAGGTCTAGAGGACTTTCCATCTGCCCTGTTCTCGTCATTTGGCCCCGCCTAACCACTCACAGAGCACTTTAGAAGGCCGTGTCAGTCGGAGTCTGGAATAATAGCACTGCCATTACCTCAAGCATTGTTGAGACGTGAACGGTAAAATGTGTCTCAGTTCTCAGGTTCTCAGAAGGGATGGCATCGGGCCAGATGGTCCCATTAACTCTTGAGGACTTCCTTTTGATGCTTTTCACCTTTAAATAGTAATTCCTTCTCAAGGAAGTGAAGAAAAGTTGAAGGCTATCATCGACCTCCATACAGCAGAGTTTCTCACATCTGAAGACGCATTACCTATGCATGAGGCTTTTGGAGTTTATCCGGCCAGAGTCTGACGTACGCTTTTTAGAGTCAAGGAAATTCTCCCCCTCTTAATTCAAAACAATGAGGAATTCGGAACGCAGGCAAGGAGCCGCAGATTCTGGAATGATTCAAGTCAGTCTGATGCTCACAACTGAGAACATGGCCAACCAGCACAGGGATGCCGACCTGTTAGTCCCTGCTTCACCTGCCGACCCAGCTATACCTGAGAAACTCGGACCACCCTGCAGAGGGAGGTGATGATGTGCACGAATATTGGCCCAGGCTGCTTCTTTTCCACTGGCCTGTGTGGTCGCCTTTCAGACGAGAGTCCCAAGCACAGGATTTCTCCCGAGGCATCGTCCACTTGCTTGGTTTCCCGGGACCGTCTTTTCACAAAAGCTCCGGATATGTCGGTGAGAAATCTGAAAAATCTCCATCTCTCGGAGATGGGACTCGGAGCAGCTGTGGGCCTCTTTCTGGGACCTCGCCGGTCATTCCTAAGTCATCACCTCATTTAAATGTTTTGTACGTTTCGGGAAAGGCGTGAAAAGGCTGTCCTGCCCACAAGCCCACGACGAGGCGAGCCAACTCTCCTAGAAGCATTTTCTGGGAGGAGAAAGGGACTCCCGAGACTCAGCTTCTCTTTGGGTGATCGTGCATTGCCGGTGATGGGAAATTGCTCACGGGCAGGGAAACCGAGGCTTGTTGTGTAAAGTGGGACGAACGAGCTGTCAGTAGAGACCCTGCAAAGCCGCCAGCCAGTTCTAACCGGTTCAGTACAGCCAGGTGCTTCCTGTCTGCCATCTGGATCCTTGCTGGACATGAACCCAGGGGGCAGCGCTGTGAACTCAGATGGCCTGGGCACACCCTGACTGCCCCCCACCCTGACGGTCCCCCTTTGTCTTGGAGGGGACTGCCCGCATACCCCTCGGGATGTGTGGTTCATGACGGTTTGTTCTGTTGACCACAGAGGTGGTGAAGGACAGAGCAGGTGTCCGGGCCCAGAACCTCTTCCTGAGAGTCGGGAATGTTCTGCCTCACTCCCCAGCCTCTGGGGAGCAAGGCCTGGCTCTGAACGCCCCCAAAGATCTCCAGGTGTGGAGTTCCTTCATAACTAGCCCCCCTTCCGCCCGTCAGGCTCTCCCCTGCTCCCAAATCTCCACCGTAAGAGCGGCTGCCCTTGGTTTTCTGACCTAATCCCTCCTGGGCGCCTTGGTTCCTCAACTGTCTGGGCTGGGACAGGAGGGGCACACCATGTCCTCCCCCCAAGGCCCCTGGGAGCCATGCTGGCCTCCCTTCCTGCCCGTCCGTCCCGATGGCTGGCTCACACCCTTCTCAGATGGTTTTGTGCGAGCTCACTCTTCAGAGTCCTTGGACCGAGCCCAATGTGAAATTGCGGACGATTCTGTTCTTTGGCAGCCAGTGATCATACCAAGACCTTTCTGTGCAAGTTATTCCCAGTGGAAACACCAGCCTCTCAATTCCTGATAGGGGCTTTGCCTTCTTTCTAGAGTTCTTTCCACGTGCCTATTTTGGTTTTAGGGACTTTTTTTTTTTTTTTTTTTTTTTTAGAGAGAGAGTGAGCGAGCAGGAGAGGGGCAGAGAGAGAGACAGAGAGAAAGAATCTTAAGCAGGCTTCCCGCTCAGCCCAATGCAGGGCTCGACCTCATGAATCATGAGATCATGATCTGAGCCGAAATCAAGAGTCAGACACCCAACTGACTGAGCCACCCAGGAGCCCCTGTTTTTAGGGGCTTTTTACCCAAGTACAATACACGTACCAAAGAGCACGCAAATCTTAAGTGTTCAACTTTGAACTTTTGGGAAGTGAATAACTGTGTAACTAGAATCCAGAGCAGGAGTCAGAATACTGCCCCCATCGGGCAGCCCTTTCCAGTGGTGTCCAATCTCCCCCCAAAGTTGCCGTTGTTTTAAAGCAAGTTTCACGCAGGTGTAGAATGTTCTTGCTGAGATGCGTTCATCAGTCATAACCACAAGACGTAGTGAAGATTTATCTGGAACTTACTATATGGCAGGCATTGCAAACACAACGTTAATTAACTCCTTTTATCTTTATAGCAATTCCACGAAATAGGTTGTATTATCATGTTTATTATTATTTTACTTTATGCCCCATTAATAATGGGCACGAGGGCACGAAGAGACGATCCTGCTTTTCCTAAGAGTTCCAGACAAGCTTTACAACTTTTAATAAGGCTGGGGGAGGGGGGAGTTATTTCAAAAAGACTTGTATTTGTTCCCTTTAAAGGAACCATGCAGATTTTAGTTGTTCTTCCTAACGGTTGGCCTTAAAGACTCGGTGACTTTGCGTGGTATTAAGAACTGACTGGAAGCTTTGAAGCCATCCAGTCCAGGAGGGAGGACCCGCCAGAAAGAGGTACTGATGTAGGGGGAGGCCGTGCTGATGGTGGGGGGGTAGGGACGGACAGAAGGCGACTAGTTCTGGAGCTCGCACCCGCTGCCTTCCCTGGCGCCTTCCACGCGCAGCTCAGCCTGCCAGCCTCTCCTCGTGGAGGATCCCGTGGCACCTGTGGTCCCGCCTCACGGGGCTGCTCAGGGAGGAACCGGGGGCTCTGGGAGGACGGGACTCTGCGGCCCACCGCCCTGTGCTCCTCCGGCAGCCCGGCCACCCGCTCACTGCCCGGCCGAGACGGGGTGGGGGACACGATGCGTGACAATCGGAAGGGCAGAGCAGCAGGCTGGTTTGGGTCTTGGGGGCCAAGCCAGCCGACCCGAGCACCTCCCCCACCCCCGACAGCCCCGACCCTGGTGACTGGGACAGGGCCCGGCAGGACCGCTGGAGAACTCAGCCTCAGGACGCAGTCTGGGGCCGGGGAGGGAGACAGCCAGGCCCGCTGTCGGGGACACCGGTGTTTGGTGACGATCCTTTACGACCAAGGCAGAAGAGGCTTTCTGTACGTGTCACAGGTGTGAACACGCTTTACGGCTACAATAACGTGTCCGTCAGTCATCCGAGGGTCAAACGGAACACTCGTGGGGAACAACCTGCTCCTTTCTCCTGTTCTGGCCACGCTCTCGCTGTGCCCTGGTCCCCCGATCAGAGGACGACGTTAGGAAAGCCACAGGGAGCCATACCAGGGCCGTCCGCGGGTGACAGAGTGTCGTTATGGAGCTGGACGCCCCCCAGGCGCTCCCCCCGCCACCCCCCTGCCTGGAGCCCAGGGCCCAGGCGGTGAGTCAGGCTGTTCTCCAGAGCTCCGGGGGAAGAGGCGTCGCTGGGTCGGGGTTCCTCCTCGTTCGGGGATTCACCTGCTTTTTTATATTGTCACGTACTCTTCCTTTGAAATCCGGGTCCCTCTAGGGTGACGAGCAGGGAAGCGGCCACCGTGTAAAAGCGTTTAGGGGTGGACGGGAGGGGGCTGGGAAAGGCCGTCCGTGCAGGGAGCACCGTGCACACAGGTGGGGGACGCGCTCCGCCACAAGGGAGGCGTCCCGAGTGCTTTCATATAAATAAGCGACGGAACTTGGGGCACCTGGGGGGCTCGGTCGGTTGATCGTCTGACTTCAGCTCAGGTCATGACATCATAGTTTGTGAGTTCGAGCCCCACGTGGGGCTCTGGGCTGACAGCTCGGAGCCTGGAGCCTGCTTCGGATTCTGTGTCTCCCTCTCTCTCTGCCCCTCCCGTTCTCATGCTCTGTCTCTCTCTGTCTCAAAGATAAATAAAAACATTAAATTTTTTTTTTTAAATAAAAAAAAAAAATAATAAGTGACAGAATTCGCTTGCCGTTGTCCCCGGGTCGTTTTCCGGGGCAGGTGGCTTCCAGGCTGTCTCCTGGACGGCCGTGCGCCCCACCCCCACCCCCCCATGTCTGCAGGTTCTGGCGGCCCGTCGTCCAGAAGGCCCGCTGTGCGTTTTCCGCGTCACCAGAGCTGGCTGACAAGTGACGCAGGCTCTCCGGCTTTGGTTTGGCGTCCCTCAGAGAGACAGGAACCTGGCCAACCGCGGTCCCGGCTGCGTCACCGGGTGGGGGAGGGAGCCAGAGCCATCCTGCGTCTTCTGGAGGTCTGCCCTCCGATGCCGGGAGGGTGAGCACACGGAGGGGCGCGGGGTGCCCACCGAGGCATCCCCGCCCGGCCGCTGGCAAGCCTGCCTGTCGGTGCCCCGAGCTGCCCCGAGCTGCCAGATGCACCCTCCCCCACATGGTGGAAGCCCGGGGACTCAGGCTCCATGCCCGCGGACCCATCTGTGGCCACTCCGCATTCCAGCAGCCCCAGGTTGTGTGTCTGCCGGCCAAGGGCTGCTCCCTTCCGGGTCCTGCTGGACCCCCCGCCCTCAACAGGTCGGCAGCCTGGGAGGTGATTCCGTGCATCGGGAGCCCTGCGTGTGTGCCAGCCCAGCGGTGGCGTTTGGACTCTGGGGTTTGTGCGCTTCCCTGGTGCCCATCGCCCCCTGCTCTGCCGCGGGCCCTCGCCTCCACCCCAGACTCGGCTGCTTGCGTATATCCAGCAGGCACTGGGCAGCTGGCATTCTGATGGGGTGGTGGTCTCTCACTAGGTGTGTGATAAGCAGGGGGTGGGAGGGGAGGTGCTGGGAGGAAACGGGGGGTCCTAGAGGCAGGCGGCGGGGAGCAGCCTCAGCACTGTCGTCGGGACGGGCTCTCCGAGGATGTGACGTTTCTGCACGGGCCTGCTTGCCGTCGGGGGTCAGCCACATGCTCATGGGGGAGAGGCTGTTCCCGGAAGAGAGAACAGCCCAGGGAGATATTCTGAAGTGGGGAAGGGGTGTGGCAGGAGCAGGGAGAACAGAACAGCCTCCCCACCCTCCCCTGCTCCCAAACAGGCCACCCTAGGAATTAAAACCACAGTGACTCACATATTCAGCTATAACCCCAGTACATGTCTTACTTGCTTTTCCTTGGCGTTTGTCAGGGAGGAAAAAAAAAAAAAAAAAAAAAACAGAGCACAGTAGGGCTTTCTGCAGAGTCACCTGTGAACCTTCTAGAAGAGACCCTCGGCTCTGGGGCTCCGACATCTCGGTCGCTATTTTACGTGGTTACGATGCGAGTCCCAGTTAACCGAGAAGGGAGCACGTGGACTTTCTCAGGTGCGGCCACGACCTCTCCAGTTACAATGGGAACGTTGTTACCCGGCAGGGAAGGCAGGTACAAGGATGGGGTACGGGCCCTGCAGACATTTCTTCTCTCTGAAGCATCACCTGGGGGCCATGAGGCTCTTTAATTGAACAAATACTTTCCGACGCTGTCCGGCCTCCCTTTGGCAGAGCCCACGCTCACAGGGTGACCGGCGGGAGACAGGCTGGGACTCCGAATTGCTCAGGCTTCTTCCTTGCACGCAACCAAAAGCAGACGGAGATGAACTCTCCTGGAGGAACAGCACCCAGGCCACGCTGACCCTGCGGTGACAGAGACCCGGGAAGGGATGCTCCCTTTTGGGCGATCTGAGGTAGCTTCGCCTTTCCTGACATTTTTTGGCTCGGCAGTTTCCCGGGCGGAGTAAAGACCAGGAGGAGAGGACAGAAATGCCACTGGCCAGTCTGGCCCACGAGGGAGACACAATCCCCCCACTTTGTTTTTCAAAGACATCGGTGCGGGATTCCGTTAAAGCAAGAGAGAGCAGTCCAGTCCGAGTGTGGGGCCCCCTGAAACCCAGGCACCAGAAACTTTGCTGAAAGAAGCTTATAATTGGATATTTCAAAGGGAATCAAAGCAGGAATCATGGGGAGAACTTGTTTCTGTTTATTCGAACGAGGACTCGTAAAGCGCTGACTCCATTCTCCAAACCTCACGGCTTCTCCTTTAATCCTCCCAATGATGCGACGGTATAGGCTCTGTTATTCTCTCTATTCCAAGACAAGGAAACCAAAGCAGAGAGTGATTCATCCATGGCCAGACATGGCTTCCCCACACTCCTTTCATGACCTTGTCTTATCTTCATTTTCATACGTCCGGAAGGCACCACCGGGAGCTACGACCACAGGGACTGTCCTCAGGGTTTCCAGAGGTCCGATTTGGCCCCACGTGCAAAGTGTTCACCCAAAAGAACAGGTCAGTCTGCTCGATATTAACAGGAGGGAGAACGTTGTGAGCAGCAAGAACTGGGACTTTTTCAGGCCTTTGTTGGGAGGACGAGGAATTCACGACCGCGTGGGGCCTGGTGCATTCGTCACAGACGCCACTACACGGCCAGGACAGGGTTGGGGCACTTCCGGCCTTGCCGTGTGTATGACTTGATCCCTAACATGCTGGGCACGTTCTTTGTTAAAATCGAGTAAATGTCCATGGCAGGCTTCACTGGTCAGCTAACCAACAGCCATTACCAACCATTTTCTCCCTTGCGTTGTGGAAGAAGCCGTGTAACCCATTTCTGGACGTTTAAATATTTGGGTGCCGTTTGGGAAATGTACAAGGAGAGAGAGCCGTAACCAGAGAGCTCTCCTGCCTTGCTCGTTCTGCACCCCCGACATCTGCACTTGCACATGATCATGTGAGAATATATCAGGAGCTGTGGCAGCCTTTTTGTGAGCGTGAGAACAAGCCAGTGAGGATGGTCAAACATGAGAACAGAATACAGCCCCGTCCTGAAACACTAAGCAACAGAATTAACAGTGGGACTACCTGCCCGCCTTTGATTCAACTTTCTTTTATTTGTAGCTGAAAGCATATTGAATTGATGTATTTAAATTTTTTTTAATGCTTATTTATTTTTGAGAGAGACAGAGACAGAATGTGAGTGGGTTAGGGGCAGAGAGAGAGGGAGACACAGAATCCGAAGCAGCTCCACGTTCTGAGCCGTCAGCACAGAGCCCGACATGGGGCTCGAACTCACAAGCTGTGAGATCATGACCTGAGCTGAAGTCAGACACTTAACCGACTGAGCCACCCAGGCGCCCCAATTGATGTATTTTAAAAACAAAGACATCCCTTGTAGTGCCCGGCTGGCTCAGTTGGTAAGCATCCGACTTCGGCTCAGGTCATGATCTCACAGTCCATGGGTTCGAGCCCCGCGTCGGGCTCTGTGCTGATGTCTCGAAGCCTGGAGCCCGCTTCGGATTCTGTGTCTCTCTCTGTCTTTCTGCCCCTCTCCTGCTCGCACTCAGTCTCTCTCTGTCTCAACAAAAAAAAGATGGGCTTCACGTGAATGGGCGTTTAGGGTGTTGCACTCTAACACTTTGCAACGCGTCCCCAAATCAGACCGATGTAGGGGCGGCTCGGTGGGTTGATGCGTGAGGAAATATGAGGAACTGGAAATACGAGCACTGTTCTTTGACATCCTCTGTGTTTTGGACGTTTACATAATCAAACGTGGAGGGAAGACGTGAACGCAGACACGGCCGAAGTTGTTGCCATTACTCTGTGTCACGTTTGGAAGGCAACCACGTCCTTCCTCTAGGGAAAGCGGTTTTATGGAAATGAGATCAGACCTAGGAGTCCAGATGAGCCCGGGGGTGGAGTTTTACTTCTCCGGACTGAGCTGTTTATGCAAAGCTTCCTGTAATGCTGGGAAGCAGTGTCTCCGACAGATACAAAAGGGGGCACGTCGGCGAGCACAATGAGCTTAGCCTCAAAGACCTGAATAAACCTGTAAGCCAGCGACCTGGGGATTATGCTGCATTGAAAGTTTCAGCAAGGAACATTGAAATTCAGGTACCAGAAGTCCTCGCCCTTGGGGGAAAGCGTGGCTAAGCTCCAGCCTTTTCTCTCTTATTAGAATCGACAGCTTCTGTGGCACAAACAAATGTAGGCTGAAGGCTCTGAGGTTTAGCCCTGCCCTTCCTGGGCCCTGGGTGGATAATGCTTGTATTTTCTGGGCCACTGATTTATTTGCGCAGAAAGTGAAATAATGCGATGACTATTAATGAGATGGAAATGGAAAGCACCTGGGCGTTGATTGCAGGAGCCTCTGGTTTGGGTCTGGGGTTGCTTCTCGTTGACCCACCACGGCTGAGACAGGGAGGAAGAGACAGGGAGGTCTAGACGGTGTCCGTGTTGCATCGGCTCCGGGACCACCCTGGAGGCCATCTCCCACCCTGCGGTCTCAAGGGCTTGGGGTCTGCATACTCAGGAAGGAGATGAGGTCCAGAAGGACACGGTGCCTGGCTGGCTGGACCTGATGCTACACGAACCGTTGCTGAAATGCCAACTCCTCTTCCCCTTGGTTTTGAAATAGATACCTTGTTACACTTTATGCAAAAGTGGTGAGGATAGCCGTTGGACACTTTTTGAAACATGACATATAACTTTGTTTTTCCAAAACAAAAAAAAAGTCCAGAGCCCCTGTCTCAGTCCCTTGAGGTGGACACCAGCGTGTGTATGTGTGTGTGTGTGTGCACATAGGCATATATGCACACGCACGTACACACGCATTCTTGCGACTCCAGAAACCAGAAGCAGAAGATAACCCTGGTTTGAACTCCAGCTTAAACACATACTCGCGTGTGAGCCCCTGAGCCTCTCTTTCTCGTCTTTCCTGTGGGAATAATTTTCCCTCCCCCGTGGCTTTGTGTACGGATCAAATGTGTTAATACATGTACAGAATTAGAAGACGTCCCGCCACGTGGAGAGCAGAAGATGGCCTGTGTGTCCTTACGCATGATGTATCCGTTGTTCGCGAGAGGTCTCAGCGTTAGCATTGCCCTGCATGACACGCTGCTTCCCATCGCGTGGTGTTACCCGAGGTTTCTCCCCGTCGCTACGTCCTGGAGAACGTTCCACACGAATACATAGCCCGACGTCTCACGGCCTTTCGCTGCCGCAGAGAATCCACGGCACGGATGCACTCACGTTTATTTAGCGGTTCTGTTGGGAGAGTGCTGTCTCGTTTGTCCAAACTGGGCACGTGTCCTCGTGAGAGGATGCTTCGGTAGTAATTATTCCACGACCACAAGTGTAAGTCAGGCTGTCCTGGGGAATCCACGAGACGTGGCTCCCGTGTGATCCCCACCATCGGTCCAGCAGCGAACACACACACACACACACACACACACACACACACACACACACACGTCCTTGTGCTCAGCTGCGTCTCTGCACCAAATCCCCACAAGTAAACTCTCCACGTCCTGGGGCAGAGCGTTTTCGTTTTTCACACATCTGTGGCCATCCTGCAGAGCTGAACCGTTCTTACGTTCCCCGCGACCCTGACGTTCAGCAGGGGAAAGCATGCCTATTATCTTGCCGTTATCAGCCCTTGATTTCAGCTGTTCCTTATGTGAAGGCAGAAAATGGTACCTCGTGTTTGTTCTGATTTTCATCTCCCTGATACCCGTGAGGTTGACATTTTCCTTTCTCCTCCTTCCCCTCCTCCTCTTCCTCCTCATATAGGTGTGCATTTTGTCATCTGATACGCAAAGCTTGCCAGGTAGTTGTGCGGTAAGCCTCGTCACCTTCACGATCGCGAGCTCGCTGTGGCCAGGTAGGATGTTGGACCTGCTGTGATAATCCATGTCTCTACCCAGGCTCTATCTCTGCGGCTGCTGGAACGTTACTTCCTTCACCCGTCGTTGGGGCATCATAAACCCCGCCCCGCCTAACCCGCCGTGTAATTAGGAAAGACAAATTGTGAGGAATGTTAGCAGGGAGCAGGTAGTCCCTTGTTCTTAACCTGGGTGCTTACGCGCTGTTTGGATATTTTACAACTGGCACGATACCCTGTGTTGCTAGTGGCATTAAAATTATTAAATTTAAATTTTTTTAGCGTTTATTCATTTTCGAGAGAGAGAGAGAGAGAGAGAGAGAGAGAGAGAGAGAGAGTGCGAGCAGGGGAGGGGCCGAGAGAGAGGGAGACACAGAATCCGAAGCAGGTTCCGGGCTCTGAGCTGTCGGCACAGCACTGCTGCAGCCCCACTTTGCAGACAAGGAAACTGAGGCAGAGAGAAGTTAACCGACTTAACGGGCCCAGGGTCTCACGGAGCAGAGCCAGGCTTGAACCCGAGCGAGCTGACTCGGCACCTGTCCCCCTCGCCCCCCAGGTTGTCGCTTCCCTCCTTTGGAAGCAGACACACTCTTCAACTTTAGTCCCATTTAAATATGTCCTGGCTTCTCATCTGGCTTGGAACGCAGTTCTCCATCAGCAGGGGTTGGCCCCCTGACCTAGGCCAGCAGCGGGGCAGGAAGGGGGTGGCCTCCAAAATGAATCTCCGCGTAGAGGGACCAGCAACAATGACACTCGTCCGGGCAGCGATGGCAGTGACCCCCGGGTACTCAGCGCCCATTCAGCCCGTGAGCTGAGCCACGTGCCGAACCTGGTGCGTGCATCAGTCCGTCCACACGTTCATTCTGTGAGGCACAGACACTCCAAGAGGCTGACCCACTTACCCGAGGCGGCACAGCTAACAAGCGGCAGAGTCGGAATTAAATCCCAACCGTAGGCCAGAGCCCAGGCACTTAACGGCCCCAGGGCTCCCCGGTAAGGTAAGGGCCCAGACATCAGTAATTCGGGTCGTTATCCTGATGTAGCTAAGTGCACAAGCACTCTGCCCGGTGATTCCCTGATCACACATGAGCTGTGTGGTGTTTTCCAGACCCAGACTCGGGATACGCTGATTTGACACACGGTCAGACAATGGGGGGAGGAGATCTGAACCCCACTGTCTCCCAAGAGCGCCAGGGTGCACGCTCCCTGCAGCGGTTTCATGCTTGTTCCTGTAGCATCTTGTCACAGCGATTTCGGGATGCTCACAGCACGCAGGGAAAGCGGGCCCCGCGGGCTGGGGTTCCGCCCTCGGACATCGGCAGGTGCCGTAGGAGCCGCTCGGATCCACTTCCAGAAGGGCAGTCGGTTTGCAGGTGTGCCCATCGCGAGACCGGCCCCAAACGTGGTCTTCTCCATGAGGTCTGTCCAGATGCCCCCCGGGGCCCCCTGTGCCCCGGGGCAGAGCCCTTTGGCCTGCACACCGTCTGTCAGAGCCCCTCGCTAATGTTGCTTCGTTGTGTCATTTCCTCATTTATATATGCACGCCTGTTCCATTTTCTGTCGGGCCTCAGCTTCAGAAATGCATTATTCATTCATTCATCAATTCATTCATTCTGCTTTCTTACTTTTTCATGTAGTGCTAAGATGTACGGACCCTCTCTGTTGTTATCGTATGTCTAGACCAATGGTTCTCGGCCTCTTTGCTGTCAGGACTCCTTTAACTCTGAAATATCATCGAGACTCCCCCCTCCCCCAAGAAAAAAGGAGTTTCCTATGTGGGTCACACTCATCAGTATTTACAGTATTAAAAATAAAACCTGGAGGGACCTGAGCGGTGCAGTTGGTTAAGCGTCCGACTTCAGCCCAGGTCATGATCTCACAGTTTGTGAATTCAAGTCCCGCATTGGGCTTTGCGAATTCAAGTCCCGCATGACAGTGTAGAGCCTGCTTGGGATTCTCTCTCTCCCTCCCTCTCTCTATTCCTTCCCAACTCGCACTTTTTCTCTATCTCAAAATAAATAAATAAACTTATATATATATATGTATAAAGGGGCGCCTGGATGGCTCAGTCGGTTGAGTGACCGACTTCGGCTCAGGTCATGATCTCGCGATTTGTGAGTTGGAGCCCCACATCGCGCTCTGTGCTGGCAGCTCGGAGCCTGGAGCTATCTTTGGATTCTGTGTCTCCCTCTCTCCCTGTCCCTCCTCTGCTTGTGCTGTCTCTCTCTGTCTCTCAAAAATAAATAAATGTAAAAAAAATTTTTTTAATCTATATAAAAAAATAAACCCTGACATTTTTTTAAAAAATTGATTCTACGGTAACTAGTAATAATATTTTATTTAAAATATCTACATATCCCCATTGCACAAACGTATCTCGTGAGAGATACAAACGTATCTCCCCATTGACACAAACAATGTATCTCATGAGAAAGAAGTGGTTCACGGTATTAAAGCCATATAGTGAGGAGTTTCACTGTCACACATTGTTGCAAACCTGCTGTGTTCAAGGGCACCCGAGTTCTCCTGCCTGCTTCTATATTCAAGGTGATAGGATGTTTGTTCTGTGGCTGACGTGTGAAACGATCCCCTGACCTCACAGAGGCGTGTGGTTGGAAAAGGGCTGACTTCCTGGACATCCCAAAGGGGGCTCGGGGAGCCTTGAGGACCTTGGAGCATCCTTTGAAGACCACTGAGTGGTCAAGGACACCCACCCTCTCTCACCCTTCTGTCCCCCAAACACTCGGTCGTCTTCATGGCCGTGTCTTCCCCCTTCCCCAGGCCAGGAGCTACAACGTATCCTGGTCAAGGGACTTCAGCAGTTTATGTGCAACATTTGGTGGCAAATCACCCAGCGTCTACAACACTCACTGAACGTTCATTCACACCTTCTGCAAGTATTTATGCAGCACCCATTTTCAGTGGGAAAATCCAGCCGTGAAGAAGATAAACACGGTCCCTGTTCTCGTGGCGCTTACATTCTGCTGGGAAATCACGCTGTATAAAACAAACAAAAAACATGAATAAGACGTCTTCAGTTAGTAACGGGTGCCGCGAGGAAGCTAAAAGGAGTGTCATGTTAGAAAGTAAAGGGGGAAAGTCACTAGGAAGGGTAGTCTGGCGTGGCCACTCTGAGACTCAACTGATCAGAGAGGAGTCAGTCCCAGAAAGATCTGAGTGAGAAATATTGTAGGAAGACGGAACGGCAAACGCGGAGGCCTTGAGGTTTGAATCATTTGTGTGTCTGATGCATGGAAAAATGAACATTTATCTACTTTCTTGTGTGTTCCCGCATTTGTATGGTGATGCCTTGTTCCTCATTTCATTGGCAAACAGAACAGTTCCTGAAGTCTTAGAAGTACACTTCTGTTTAAGATACATTGGCTATTTGGGGCGCCTGGGTGGCTCAGCCAGTTAAGCATCCGACTCTTGATTTCGGGTCAAGCCATGATCTCATGGTTCGTGGGATCGAGCCCTGCGTCGGGCTCTGCGCTGACAGATTGGAGCCTGGAGCCTGCTTCGGATTCTGTGTCTCCCTCTCTGCCTCTGCCCCTGACCCGCTCACGCTCTCTCTCTTTCAAAAATAAATAAACATTAAAAAAAAAATACTTATGATGGCAAATTTTATGTTATGTGTATTTGACCACAATTTTTTAAAAAAGGAGATTGATTCACTGTACTCGCTGAAAAGTCTGGAGGTCACGCTAGATTCATGCAGAGCTGGATGCAGGGATTTGAACGGTGTCGTCAAGGCTGTGCCTCCCTCTGTTTCTCAGGACATGTCCGCAAGGTAGACCAGATGCCTCCCAGCTTAACGAGCTTTGGGAAGGGGAATTCTTTCCTATTGCTTTCCCAGAAAAATCTGCACAGAACTCTGATTGGTCAAGGTTGGGTTATGACCCATCGCGGTGGCCAGGGGACGCGCGGTAGTTATGGTGGGTACAAGTTCAGCAGCAGGAAAATGACACAGAACGGATTCCTTGGAGGACGGTGGCATTCCGTGATTGGGAGGGAAGCGGGGCGGTGTTCGTTGAGGTCAGCTGTATCCTTGATGTGACGGACCTTTCTGGAAAGAGTTCGGGGAATGTGTGGAGCACGGTTGTAACCACCGAGTAGCTTTATAGCGCGTGAGGAGTGCGCATTCCAAGTCCCAGCAGCAGCCTCTCCAGGACATTAGTGCTGCCACGCGCTGTCTGTGGGCCACGGGAGCTGTCCCTTGTAAAGCGTGGCTTTTCTGCAGAGACCCCTTCCGTCGCCGCCGTGGCCACCATAGCTCATGAGCACGATGGCATTTATGGCCCTGGAGAGCCTTTCGTTCTCTTCCTGTTCACCTGTGTTTCAACCAAGAATACAATTCCACTCCTGGAAGACAAAGCGTGGGGGCAGAACTCATCAGAAAGGAAGCCACAAACAGTAATTTGTGGATTGGGAGGAAACATGCCGACTCGTTCAAATTCCGCAGCAAGGAAGTCACGATGGGGCTTTAGGCCGAAGCTTCCTTCTGAAGCAGGCGTTGGGGCGGATTTTCTTCTTGTCTTGCAGAAAGGGGCACGTGTGGCAACAGCAGAATCCCCTGTGGGTGACCTGTCCGCTCTCTGCGCCTCTATGGGCTCGGTTGGAAGTGCGGCTGCCCGCTCACCAGACCAGGAATGCGACCCGTCACCGTGCCGGGGAGACCCTCACTTTCCCTCCTAGCCTGAAATGCCCCATCAGCGCAGAATGCCCTTCCTGGAGGCATGGAGTGTAAGACTGCCCTTCCGTTCTGTTTGTCCATGGTGACAGCTGCTGTAGCTTGACCTGGAGGGGCCCCTCGAGGGATTGACTCGGTGCCCACGTCTCCCCTCCTCTCTGCTCCCAGGAGTCTGCTGTCGCTCTGCTGGCAGGGGAGGTACCCAGATCTCAGGAGGGTGGGCTGGATCACGACTGTTGATCCCACTTTCTTTGTCCAGCCTGTCCTTTTCCCAAGTCCCACTGTAGCTGGGATGGTCTTCTGGCCCATGAGTTGTAAAGAGAAGTCTTCTGTTGTGTCTCTGGGACCGGGTCTTCTGGAGAGGAAGACTTTTGCCATCGCGACGGTCGTTGAGAAATACGACGCTAACATGAGAAATATGACGCTGTGGCAGCTATCCGGGAACAGTGGGACAAAACCCAAGAGCATCATGGAGACGTCAGCCCAGCAGGAGCCGGCCTCCATACATCCTGTGCTTTGAGACTGTGAAATGTCTTTCTTTTCCAAGTATTCCTTACCCTGATTTTTTTGCGGCCAAAGCTTTCCTAATCAATAACATCAAAAACGCGCTTTCTGTCGATGACGGTCAACACACGATTTGAATTTTGTCCGTGTCCTCCCAAGAGATAGATGATGTCTTGCAGGGCAGGAATTAGGATGTCAGAGCCCAGCTGTGTTGCCTCTTGTTAGCTGCAAGGGACTTAACTGCCCAGTGCCTCGGGTCCACGACACGGAGCTTAGGTTTGCTGAGCTGAGCAGTTAGACCCCGAGATCCGTGAAAGCCTCCTGATGAAACACGTGGGGCCACTGACATGCCTGAGGCACAACAGCGTCCCTGGTTGCCGGTGGCCACTGGCATCAGAAAGTCCTGTATTTGACCTCACACCAGGGGAACCACATATGTGCGGCCGTCCTTCCAAGAGCTCACAATCCAAGATGGCAGCCTCATTTCCACCAATCTCCACTCGTTCAGGCCATTTCGCTGAAAGCAGAAGATAGATGCTCAACCGAAATGTGGGACATCGCAGAATGAGCTCTCTGCCAGAGGCTTAGAGTCTTATCTCTGTATTTCAGAAACCGGGTGCGATGTCAGCCCTAGGGCAATCACTTGAGAAGTAAATATTTATTAAAATTGCTCAATAAATATGTTTGAGTACCTGTCATGTTCCAGGCGCTATTCTAGACCCTGGAAAGACTGCAGGGGACCAAGGAGCAGAGTCCTTGCTCTGATGGAGTTTACATTCTGCGGGGGGGGGGGGGGACACACATTAACAAGAAGGAAACAACTACCTGTGTCAGGTAGTGATAAACATTAATGGAGGAAAAATAAAGTGGGATAAAGGGATAGAAAAGATAGGGCAGGTCCCATGCTGTAAAGACATGTCTGAGGTGACGTGTGAGCACAGACAGGGGAGGCCGCCAGCCATGTGGGTATGTGAGGGAAGGGCATGCAGGAGGATGGAACAGTCAGAACAAAGCCCAGAGGCAGGAGCACCGGGAGGCTGGCAGGGCTGGATCGTCGTGGGTAGTGAGGGTCGCAAAAGGAGGTCAAAGGGGCAGGTGAGTGGGAGGTGGTGGGCGAGCAGACCACAGGGGCTCTGAATAAATGAACAAGGGCAGAGAGCGTCTAGGAAGTGTCAGAGGCAGGATTCGAACCCAGGCAGTAGACCTCAAAGCGCTCAATTAAGCACATGCTGGTAACCCCCCCAGTACGTACCTGACCTCCTTAAAAGCTAGAGAGATATCACAGCATCTGCACCCTTCGGGAGAACCTCCATCGTGGCTCACAGTTGGAAGACACCAGAGGTCGGTCACTGTGTCCCAAATTGCAGCTCACACAAGGACAAAAGAAAGATGAACCCCGAGCTGCTGGGGGGTCAAGACGCTGGTTACCGGGTGATGCCGCCCCAGCACGGGGGGCTTGGTGTTCCTGTCTCCCCCTCAGCCGGCGGTTGGGAAAGAGCTTTGGCTGCCTTGCGCGGAAAACTCTGCTGCAGAGAGACGCGATGCTCCCGCAGGGGCGAGTTCGCCGGTCGCCCTCATCAAATACCGATGGCCCGGCTGTACCACATCTGTCCTCCTGCCCAAGCGCCCTCGTGCCTGGCCATCGAGGCTCAAGGAGACCTCAGGTACCTGCGAGCGGTTACTCAAGGAGCTGTCACAGACTGGACGGATGGGCCCTTTTCCCCTTTTTGGTTTTTATTATTAATCCATTCTTACTCACCAAGGTGGTGTGTGTGCACATTGGGGGTGTCCGTGGGCGTGTGGGCGTGGGCGTGTTGTCCCCAAATGGCTGTCCGTACCCCAGTGGGAAGGGTATGGCATCAGGGACAATGTTTGCAAGCCAACGGTTTCTGAGCGGATCACCAGTCCCTTCGCGGAGGGACGGGCGAATCTGGCTGTTGCAACTCTGGAGCCAGACGGCTCGGATCAAACGCTAACCGTGCCACTTTGATCCCTGTGTGATCCTGAGCGGGTTTCTGTGCTGTTCTCTACCTCTTTTTTGCTCACCTGCTTAAAAAGGAGCTTACGGATGGAAACTGCCCAGTGGAATTGTCGGGAAGTCTTTATTGTTTTTTAAGGCTTTAATTTTTCAGAGCAGTTTTAGGCTTATTAAAAAAAACTGAAAGGAAGGTACATAAATCCCCGTGTACCCCCTGCCCTCACACCTGCTCAGCCCCCTCCCAGCGTTGGCATCCCCAGCAGGTGGTGCACCTGTTACAACTGATGCGCCCTCACTGTCACATCTTGTCGCCCCCGGTCCCTAGATTACCTTAGGGGTCCCTCTTGGCGGGGTGCACGTTCTGTGGGTCTGGACAGACGTGTAATGACACGTATCCACCATCATAGAATCTCACAAACGATTTTCACCGTCCTGAAAATCCTCTGTGCTCTGTGTATTCGTCTCTCCCTCTTCCTAACCCCTGGCAACCACTGGCCTTTCTATTGTCCCCCTGGTTGTGCCTTTTCCAGAATGTCACGTGGTTGGAATCACGCAGTATTTAGCATCTTCAGACTCCCTCCTTTGACTTAGTGATGTGCATTTAACTCTCCTCCGTGTCTTCTCGTGGCTCGACACCTCGTTTATTTTTAGCGCTGAGTAATATTCCGTCGTCTGGATCGACCACAGTTTACCCACCCACCTCCGGAAGGACCTCTTGGTTGCTTCTGAGTTTTTGGCAGTTGTGAATAAAGCTGCTATAAACATCTGTGTGCAGGGTTTTATGTGGACATACGTTTCAACTCCTTTGGGTAAATACCAAGGAGTGTGATTGCTGGATCATATGGCAAGAATATGTTTCGTTTTGCAAGAAACTGCCAAACTGTCTTCCAAAGTGTTTACGCCGTTTTGCATCCCCGCCAGCAATGAATGAGCATTTCCATTACTCCACATCCTCACCAGCATCTGGTGTTGTCAGTGTTTTGGATTTTGGCCATTCTGGTAGGTAGAGGGTGATACCTCATTGTTGTTCCAATTTGCATTTCCCTGGTGACTTACTAAGGGTTTTGTTTGTTTGTTTGTTAAGTAACACATGGAAAACGCTTAGCAGGCAGCCTGGCTGATACAGGAATTTTAGTAGTAAATGTCGGCTGTGTGTTTTTGGACAGTCTCACAAACACAGACACAGCAGAGCACTGTCTAGATGGCTGTTTCCCTGCTCGCACAGGATCTAGTGGGTGAAGGCGGCAGGAAGAGTTTGGTTTTGTCCTCTGTTGGCGGGCACTGAGACATAGCCAGGTGAGGCCCCCTTCCGGGACGCTGGGTCCTCGCTCACCACGGTCCCTGCAGAGCCTCTCGCCTGGCCCACCGCGTGGGCTCTCCTCCTGATGGTTTATTCTCCCATAATTAAATTAGCCCTGTGCCAGCATACTCTTTTAAATTGATAAGATGAGGTCATAAAAACCCTTTACTGTCCGCACACGTGGGGTCACAGTGCAGTAATCTCAGAGCGACAGACGCAGGTAGAGTGTCTTGGGGGAGCACACACAAGACACGAGGTGTTCTGGCCATTGGACCAGGACGCCCGCTGTGTGCCAAGCCCACTCCGCTGGCCGGGTGCTTTGCCATGGGGCGGACTTTCTCGGTCCGTCGCTATGGAGGGCTGGGGCCAGGCAATCCTCTGTCGCGGGGGCTGTCCTGTGCACAGGGCAGCAGTCAGCCCCTCCTTGGCCTCTGTCCACTAGACGCCGGGTGTATCCTCTCCCGGCGTGACTCCCACACACGTCTCCAGACGTCACCACCTCTCCCCTGGCTGAGACCCTCTGCCTGGGAGCCTCACTCAGAGTGACACGTGGGGCACAGAGTTCACAGCGGGTGGTGCCAGGGACCCCCCCCCCCCACCATACACATCGCGACAGCCCTGTGCCTGGGTCAGGAAAACTTGCTCCATCCTGTTGGGACTCTGCAAGGTTTCTCATTCCAAAGCTCGAGGTTCACTTGACGTGTTGGCCCTTTCCCGAAGTATACCTCTTCTCAGAGCCATGGCAAACGGGTGGCCAGCCGGCATGGCTGACGCACCCTGCGTGGCACTGATTTACAACAGCTCTACTCATCCCAGAAATACTTACGTGAGACACTTTAGCGGATGCTGGCCTCCCCACCCCCCGGGCTCGGTACATGATAACAATAAACACAGAGCGCAGCTCAGAAAGTATTTGTGCCGACACCACTTGATGTGTGTAACGACTTGATATCCAACAACCAAAGTAAAGGAAAGACGGGGGTAGAACCAGTCGAATGGCAAAGACACAGCCACATAAACCAGCGCCTGGACATCACAGGACAAATGACTTAGTATTTCAAAAAGTATCAACTGCACGAATGAACAGGGGAAGTGACACTATTCACAGAACACAAAAGACTTGAGAACATAACAACCAAATGCTCTGTGTTGGCCTTGTTTGGATTCTGATGGGAGTCATCCAATTATATCAAGTAATATCCTTGAGATAATTAGGCAAACTTTTACATTAGGAACTTATTAATTTTGTTAGATATGATAATGGAAATGTGATTGTGTTAAAAAAAAAAAAAACTTGAGGTATTTGAGAGTAAAGCAGCATGATACCTGAGTTTTGGGTTGAAGTTCTTCAGCATAAAATCGTTGAGGTGCACAGTCGAAACAAGGTCACCTCAATGTAGACAGTCATTGAAAGTGACTGATGGCTACATATTAGATTGTCTGTATTTGCTTGAAATTTTCGCTACTGAACAGTTGAGTTAATGCCACTTTTCATCATGGTAGACTGAGTGCCACATGCCCACCTACCAAAGAAAGTTCATGGGCCAAACTCTACTTTCTTTAGGCAGAGAGGCATTTGTCATGATATTTCCTTCTGTTTGGGCTCTGATGAATTATTTTAACCATAATAGTTCACTAAACTTAGTCAAGACACAGCCCCAAGCGTATAACCAAAATGCCAAGAAAGAGTGTATGATCTGTTATGATATAGAGTCTATGGTGACTCAAAGCAAGGCCAACTCCAAGAAACTGGAGAAACATGAAGACATCGGCCATCATTGAGGGATGGGTGAAGTTCTTTGTTGTCGTGACCAAGGGAGTAACGTCACCACCAAGGAGGAGGAAGTAAGCCAGGACTGACTGAGGACAGATGGAACACATATGGAAGACATCCCAGCACACCCACTGGGGTACCAGCGGCAGACAAAAGGCACACTCCAAGTTTAAATATTTTTAAATTTATTTATTTTTGAGACAGAGAGAGCACAAGCGAGGGAGGGGCAGAGAGAGAGAGGGAGACACAGAGAGAGAGGGAGACACAGGCTCCAGGCTCTGAGCTGTCAGCACAGAGCCTGATGCAGGGCTCAAACCCACAGACCGTGAGATCATGCCTTGATCCTAAGTCGGACGCCTAACTGACTGAGCCACCCAGGCACCCCGAAGGCACACTTTAAGTTTAATGGAAAATTGTTTGTAATTGAAAGAACTGTTTAGAGAGGTGCTGGCAGGTTGAGGCACCACTGGGCCTGAAGGGCTGGGAAGGCACCTCCTTTGCTGGAGCCTCATGAGAGCTGGGGCCTTGGAGGTGGGGCCGCCCCAATGCAGGAATACAGCTGCTAACTACATCGTGCTGCTGAGCGGAGACCGGCAGGCGCCCAACCTCCCTCTCCCCTGCCCTCCAATCTGGTATTGTGTCCCCATTAGCCAGACTTCCCTGGAGCGAGGGTGAACGGCCCCCCGAGTCAGCCACCTGGGGCACAGAGTAGAACAAAGGGCAGGAATAGACCAGCAGCTGTACAAGTGGAGAATCCTCAGCAGGCATATTGGAGGCTTGCCCAGCCCAGGGTGGTTGGATGAGAATAAGGCAGTCGTTGGCGTGCATTTGCCCTATTTGGGAACATTTGCCCTATAAGTCATCCATGTAGTGCTGGCCCATCAGACACCACCAGGGGTGTGCGGGTCAGTGTCTCACAGCTGGCACTCTGAGGGGAAGGGTCCTGAGGTGCAGTGTTCCCCGATTTCTCTGGTGTAGATACTCCCACCGCCTCCAGTTTCAAGCTGGAGGTGAGATAGAAGTGAACGCACAGTTGGGTAGAGGTGGGCAGTGGCCCTGCATGGTACAGGACGTCCCCCTCAGAGACACACAAGGACAACCTCACGAGAACTGGATTTTGTAAACTGGTAGAATAATTAGGGAAGAACAGGCTTTGAGTATTTATTGGTTGTCTTTGTTTTCTTATATAGGTTACTCCCTTGTAAGTTTCTACAATGTATATTTCAACAACCGCTGTCTTTTAACAACCGGCTTGCAAAATCCCCCCCACCCCCAAATGTAAGAGCTGGCACACCACTGGCTCATGATGACCAGCCTGAAGTTTCAAAGACCAGAACAGTAGGCATGAGGAGGCGGACTTGGGCGTTTGTAGGAGCAAAGCTGTGAAAGCAGAACATGGGTATTTATTTTACGAACAGACGTCCCATGTGCCTAGTTTGCAAAACTAGAGAGATTAGCTCATTGCCCGGGACCAGAGGAGCAGGGTTGGGGAAGACGTAATGGAGCTTGAAGTAGCAACGTGCCCAAGAAACCCCCGTGTTCTTCGAGCCCTGGACTGGACCTCAAACATTCGTGGAGTTGCCGATGCATTTTATTTTCTGCACCCGATATCGAAGGCAGATGTGAGGCAGCAGAAGGTAATGGCCAAAAGGGTCAGTGTTTGAGAAGCTGAACAGAAGACAAACCCAAGCCACTCGACGGGGGGAGAACATTCGACAGCCCGCGGTTTTCACAGCGGACCTGAGAGGTGAGGGGTGCTTGTTCAGATGCCCTGGCGGTGACTGTGGTCTCCATCAGTGACAGGCAAGGAATCCTACACGCAGGAGAAGGAGCCGGCTTTCAGCGTATACACACACATGCGTGCCCACACGTATAGGCACACGCAAATTCACACAGGTGCACACATGCACACGTGCATCACACACATAAACACACATGCACACGTGCACAGGCACACGTGTGTGTGCACACATCCATGCACATGCACACTGGCACATGCCTACATATATGCACACACAAATTCACACAGATGCATGCACGTGTACAAACACACGCACACACACACATGCACACACACACAACTTCCTTTCGGAAGCTGCAGCAATGACCCCTGGAACACTGTCCACCTCTTGGAACCAGTCTGTTCCTCGTTTCCTGGGGTCACCCCTCCCGTCGGTGGGCAGAGGGCTGCCCCCACAGGAAATCTAGGAATGATTCAAGAGGACGCCACCAGCAGGCAGGAAGCTGGGCCCCATCTCGGAAAGGCTGCTGCCCCCAGTCAGGGAGTCCCTGGCTCCCGCTGGAATGGGATGATGGTGGGAGGCGGGCAGACGGGAGCCAGCTCACGCTGTTACCGACAGAGTGCAGAAGAAGCGTTCGCGACACTCTCATGACACGGGATCCTTTGGCTTTCCCCTTCCTCCGTGTTCTGAAAGACCCTGTATTAAAGCTCCACGCGTGAAGGAGAACCCTGCAGTCTTAAACTGTATGTATGTCAACGCTTCCTGAGTGTGACAGGCACAGCGGTAGCAAGATAGGTTGTTTTATGAGATTCACGTACAGGCTCTTTAAAATTTTACCGTCGTGTGTTTAGTCTAATGCGCATTTTGGAAGTTGTTTTTTGTTTTCGTTTTTTCCATTTGTGCTTGCTACAGAGTTCCTTTTCTTTTTTTTTTTTTTTTAAATTTCTTTTTCAACGTTTTTTATTTATTTTGGGACAGAGAGAGACAGAGCATGAACAGGGGAGGGGCAGAGAGAGGGAGACACAGAATCAGAAACAGGCTCCAGGCTCCAAGCCATCAGCCCAGAGCCTGACGCGGGGCTCGAACTCACGGACCGCGAGATCGTGACCTGGCTGAAGTCGGACGCTTAACCGACTGCGCCACCCAGGCGCCCCTACAGAGTTCCTTTTCTGAAAGAACTTTGCTAAAGCAAAAAAGAAAGGGGGGGTAGTGTGTTTCTAGAACAATATTAAATAGATGATAGCACAGCGAGTGTATGACTATGTCCAGTATTTGAGGGTAGGATTTGGGGAAACCCCGGTAGATATTTCACATACACCCAGCCTGCACTCGGCACCAGCCCACGATACCAGGGTAGCCACGCGGACCCGGTGACATTATGAGGACAGCAGGGACAGCACCGATATCCGTTAGATAGCTATTCAGAGACCCGGATCTCAGACAAATGTCTCTTTTCCCTTAAGTGCTTTGAAAGAACCAACAAAACCCCTCAAGCCCCTTTTGTCTGCCACGTCAGCTTTATGGGACTTGTCAGGTTCCCGGGTGGAATGGTTGTGGACGTGGATTTATGAGACTTATTCACGTGGCGGGGTGACCGATCGGGGCGTCACGTCCTCGTACACAGCACACGGCCCGTGCAAAGCGCGGCCCCTCGTGCAGGAGCCGCCACGAGCACACAACAGGAGGCTACTCCCCCGTGGGGCGGGTGGGGGGCACTGAAGCCACGGCCACTGGGACGTCGCTCCCCTGCTCGTTCGCGGACGTCATCATTTTTTGCATCGCGCCTCTCCTCGCAGGGGCCAGGCCACGTGGGCTGTTTCAGAGGCTGCTCGCTCCGTAGCTCCGTCCTGGCCAGCTCCCTCCGAAAGAGACCCTGGGGTCAGGTAGGACATTCTGGTTTATCGTCTGTCTCTCCCAACCGGACGTGAGTTCTCCAAGGGAAGACATGTGGGCTCGTGGGATTCTTGTCCCCGAGAGCAGCGCTGGGCACGTGGGGCCATGTGGCACAGTTGCTAACTGCTTGCTGAATGACCGAACATCACAGTGGCTTAAAAGCACAAATCCAGAATTTTGTGTGGAAGCTTTTTATTGTAGTTTTGAGTGAGCTCTGCACCCAACGTGGGGCTGGAACCCACAACCCTGAGATGAAGAGTCCCACGCTCCACCAGCGCCCCCCTCCTGGTTTTATTTTAATGTCGGCAGCTGTGTTGGTTTGCTGGGGCAAACCCCTATGAAGTGGAAAGAACAATTTGTAGCTTCAATGAAACCTGGAGTACTGTGGGTGGTGGCTCAGAGGACAGATGTGTTGTGTCTCGCTCTTGAAGGCCAGGAGTCCAACGTCCCTCCTGAGGGCTCTGAGGGAGAGCCTTCCCAGGCCCCTCTCCTCGGTGTGCGGACGGCTGGCTTCACCTTGACATGGCGTTGTCCCCGTAGGGTGTCTGTCTACAAGCTGCCCTTTCTTCGGGGGACGTGCGGTCACCGTCCCGCTGCTTTGGGGCCCACCCTGGAGCCACCCTTGAACGGGGTTGCCTCTGTGCCCGTGAGGTCCCGTTCCAAAGCGCTGGGGTTGAGAGTTCAGCATATGGATTTAGACGGAAGTACAGGGCCACCCATAATAGCAGCTAATTATATTCTTTCCTCTTTTACTTACTCTGTGGGTCAGATTCAGCCGACTCAGCCTTGCAGGGCCAGAGACCAGGTGGTACCCAGCCCCCCGTCCCCCGACCCCCCTCCTGAAGCCACGCAGATGCTCATTCTGGCAGCAACCATACCAGTGGCTTCTGGAAGCTCAGTGGCTTGGGGATCTTCTAGACAGAGAGCATCTCGCGTGGGGATTCTGGCTCACCCCGAGTTCGACGCATCGGAGGACAGAGATCAGGCTTCCTGTGTCCGGAATTTGTACTGAACGTCGATTTTCTTTACGGAACGCTTAATCATCCCTGTGTTACGACAGAGCCAAGGACATTTTGAAAAGATGGGGGGACACATTTGGGTTTTAAGCACCCAAGGACTGAGTGGACTGAACGGAGCGTCAAGCACAAACGTGTGTGCGGACGAGGGGCCGCCCAGGCGGCTCCGTCGGTGAAGCGTCCGACCCTGGGTTTCAGCTCAGGTCAGGATCTTGCGGATCGTGAGTTCGAGTCCTGCGTCGGGCTCTGCGCTGACATCACAGCTTGGGATTCTCTCTCTCTCTCCCTCTCTCTGCCCCCCACCCCCCTCCCCAGCTCATGCTCTTTCTGTCTCTCAAAATAAATAAACTTAAAAAACAACAGCCATGTGGGGGTGGCACGAGCCGGCTCAGGGGCGCCCAGACCGCACAGGAAGCATCCCCCGGGCGGGTGGGTGCCCGGGGCCTGTGATGACGCGCTCAGCGCCCTGCACGCCGCCTGCGGGGGCGCCCGTGCCGACGTTAGGCAGGCGCCGCGGCGCTGCCTCCCAGCCTCCAGAGTCACCTCCTGACCCTGGCAACAGCAGAGCCACACGTAGGGGACCCCACCCCCTAGGCAGAGCATGAAAAGGAGGAGAGGGCAGGGAGTGACGTGCCCAAGGTCGCCAGCAGAGGCCGCCCCGCAGCCCAGCCCGTTTCCCCGCATCCACTCCAGCGACTCCCCTCCCTCACCACGGGGATGCTGAGTGGGCGTGGCCTCTCCGGGGCCAGGCTCCTCCCCGAGAAGCCAGGCGTCCTCACGTGCCCATCGCGTGTTCCCACAGGCCCTCCCTCCTCGCAAATTCCACTCCTGCTCCTTGGGGGAGAGGGCCGCACCCGCTGGTCTCACGCAGAAAACGCCCAATTAGCAAAACGACCTCTGAAAGCCCGTGCCTTCGTCCCAGCTCAGGCTCATGGCCCACCTCGTGCACAGATGAAACCAGCCTCCACGCCCATCAGCAAGAATCCTTCTGTTTGTGAGAACTATTACGTGGAAAGAACAATTTGTAGCTTCAGTGAAACCTGGAGTCTTGAGCAAAATCCAAATGCAGCAAAACCCGATTTCAAGCAAAGTCACATTTCATGAGGCATTTCTTATGGGCAGTAAAGGTAGAGGGTGTCGGTGCTAAGAGACCATTGGGGCGTTGATTTTCCCCGTCTTAGGACAAATGGGGGGCTTTTGCATGCTAATGTGTCCTAATGCCCGTCCTTTAGGTGCGCCCCAGTCTCCTTGTGGCCAAGGTGACCAGTTGCGTTCAACACATCATTTAAAAGACTTTTTTTAATGTTTATTCATTTTTGAGAGAGAGAGAGACAGATTGCAAGCTGGGGAGGGGCAGAGAGGGAGGGAGACACAGAATCCAAAGCGGGCTCCAGGCTCCGAGCCGTCAGCCCAGAGCCCGACGCGGGGCTCGAACCCACGAACCGTGAGATCATGACCTGAGCCAAGGTTGGAGGCTTCACCGACTGAGCCACCGGGGTGCCCCTCAGCACATCATTTTAATGCAAGACCTGGGAGAAGTTTCTAAACAGCAGGTGCCTGTTGCTGCTGATCTGCTCTTGCCGCTCTGGGGGCTGATGCTGACCTGGACGCCCGAACTTTGACAGTGGAGATGTGGCTTACTGAGTGCTGGCAATCAGGTTTGCTCAGCTATGTTGATGTAGCTTCCCAACTATTCACGAGGATTTACGTCCTCCACTCCTGGAGGGGGGCGGTGAGCAGGGCAGAGGTGTGCATGCACCTGTGTGTGTGTGTGTGTGTGTGTGTGTGTGTGTGCGCGCGCCTTGCTGATACTTTCAGAAGCTGTAACCCTGCATATACCCTGAGGAGTCCAATCTTTCTGCAGACTTTGTCGGTCAAAACCGTATGTAACACGCTCCCAGTGACAAGCTGGTGGTGACAGAACAGATGGGTGTTTGCCAGGCGTGAGTGTTCCGGGCTTTTCTGTGTTGTTCTCTATTCTGTCTGGCTGGCAAGTACACGCGAGATACCGTTTCTAGCACCCCGAGAGACCAGCACACCTGAGAGCAGGTGGGATCCAAGGAAGGTGTGTGCCTGCATTCGGTAAGACGTGATCACCGGGGGAGCGGGGCGAAGGGCTCACGAGAAATCTAGGATTGCCCGGTTGGTTTTGCAACTTCCTCGTAACCTCAAAGCATCAAACTATTTTAAAATGAAAACTTATTTTTAAAAAATACTGCAGTGTTCTGTTTCCTTCCAGAGGCAAAATTCTTACTTTGTCTGGTATTTGCATCCATATCGCTGACGGGGATAGTGACGTTGATGCATCTTGCTTTGGTGTGTGTGTGTGTGTGTGTGTGTGTGTGTGTGTGTGTGTGTTTAGGCAATATCTATAAATTTCCCACAACAAAGGACAAAATATACCTCTTCCCCCCCCCCCATAAGGGGACTCCTTTCTACACCTCCATCCTTCCAATAAAATAATCATATTTTGTCTGGGTCCATATTCGGTGTTTAAGATATTATAAGCATGTGTGCTAATCACAGTAAAGCCAAGTATGAAATTCTGATCACGTGGCATCTTCTGAGTGATGATTTCTTATCTTCAGATTTAAAAACGGGTCCGGTTTTATTCCTTCCCTTCATTTTCTGTATATTGAGCTCTCGTTCATTCCCAAACGCTTCGCTGACTGTCTGGATCTCCTCCCGGAGCGTTTATCCCCACCAGATTCCTTAGGAAAATGTCCATTTCCGGATGGCCAGGCCGCCAGATTCTCCTCCTTGCTGGGGCCCCCTGTCCTCTGCGGCCGCCTTCCCTCTGTGCACCTGTCGTGCATGGGATCACGTGTTTCCTGCGCCTCTGACGTCTGACATCCTTCTGGGTTTCTCCCTCGCTTGATGGAGCACATCTCCAGGTAGCTTTCTGAGCAAGGATGTAGGAAGTAAGTTGTCAGAGAGCTTGCATATCTGGAAAGATGGTCTTCGGAATCAGGCTGGGTATAGAATTCGAGGTTGGGAATCACTCCCCCTTTGAGTTTTGGGCTATTTTCCATTGTCTCTTGGTTTCCAGAGCGGCTGTCGTGAGTTCTGAATCCGTGCTTGTCTCTGACGCTTCTGTCTCTCTGGAGGAGTGCGGAACTCACTCTCCCGTACCGTCGACATGTGCCGCTGCTGTGCCTGGGTGTGGGTTTGCTCTTTCTGCCTCTAAGGACAAATCTCCTCTATCCACCAGCCAGCCAGTCTATGCCTTTATATTTCTGCTATGATAATTTTAATTTCCAAGTGCTCTTTTTTTTTTCTGGACATTTTTAAATAGCATTGTGTTTTTGTTTCATGATTGTGGAGTATTGTCTGATTTCCCTGTGAATATGAATGATTGTTTTTTTTTTTTTTAAATTATGGTCTTTCCCATATTGGCTCTATTTTGTACAGATTGCTTTTTTTTTTTTCTGTTTGTCTGTTTGGGTGTCTGTAATCACGTAGAGACTTCTCTCAGTGCCCAGCAGCTCCCGTTTGCTCCTATAAGTGATTGGGGGCACACGGCCGTGGGGAGCTCTGAGCCCAGGCACCCTGGCTTGCTGTTTGGAGGAACCCCAGTGTGAGCACTCACTCCCGCTTTGGGGCTGGGCCTCCGAGTCCTCAGGCCGCTTCCCCGGTGTGATCCCCGCTGACTCTTACTTTTCCCACCGACCGCTGGTGCCGTGAGTGGAAATCCTGCTCCCGAATTTGCTCGCGTCAGACCTCTTTCCCGTTCCAGAATCCGTGGCGGCTGGGCGTGTCCCCTCCCCACCTCGTGGGCCTCCGTTCTCCCGTGAGCCGGATTTGGGGGAGAGGACAGGCAGGCGGTCGCGTTCCATCTGCTTTTCTCCTCGGTATGTCGACGAGAGCACTGAGGTTCAGAGGGGCCGAGTCGGCCCGGGGAGGAAGGCTTCCTTTGTTTCAAGCTCTAACTTAGTGCGCTTGGGTTGGCAGCCTGCCTGGAGGAGGCAGCTACATGGGAGCAAGTGTAGCAATAATGGACACTTATTAAGTGCTTGCTGTATGCTTCACCCTATTCTAATCTCTTTATAGGCATTAAGACATTTCATCGTTCAGCTTTATTAGCAGATCCATTTTGGGGGTAGGGGGTGAACTGAGGCACAGAGAGGGTGTGGTTGGGCCCAGACCACACAGCTACAAAGTGGTGAACCCAGGGTGTGAGCTGGGAAACCCCAGCACTATGGACCCTCCGGACTGATGAGTCTGTGTTGTGGGGATCGTGCCGGGCATTGTAGGATGTTAAACTGCATCCTTGGCCTCTCCCCCCCCCCCCCCACTCCCCGGGCAGCACACCCCCAGCCAGTGGCAACAACCGGAAATGCCTCCTGACCTTGCCACCTGCCTCTGGCGGGACACCAGCCTCCCCAACAACCACCAAATGAGAACAACTGGCCGAGGCAGACTGACGGTCCCCCCGAACGCTTTATGGGGCTACGTCTCTGTGTCCGGGGGGACAACCAGGGCCCCCCTACCCTCACCACGGACCCGGGCCGCCGGATCCGCCGTTCTGGAGTCCGTGGCCCCACCCCTTGCACTGTCTCCGCCCACCCCGGCGTTACCCCTCTGGAGCCCTCGGTCCGTCTCTGCACCTGCCGCGGGAACGTGCGCGTGAACGCGGAGCGGGCGATCGCAGCGCAGTGGGGCTCGGGCACGTTTGCAAAGGCCGGGTCACTAATGCCCTGGGTCTCTCTCGCCTGTCTTCCTGCCCGCAGAGCCAAGGTGAAGAAGGGGGTGAACATCTTGGGCGCTCAGACCAGCGAGCCCCGGCAGTGGGACGTCAAGCAGGAGACGGGCAGCGGCGGGAAGCACACCACCGCCACCCTGCTGTGCCAGCGCCGGGCGCCCAGTGCGCGCAACAGGTAAGCGCGCACCGCGCGGGCCCGCACTGACCCCGGCTCGGCGGAGCTCTTACACCCTCGGCCCGGAAAGCTGGAGGCACCCGCCTCGACTGGCAGGACCGTCTGGCAGCTCCGGGGGGGGGGGGGGGGGGGGGAGCTGCGGCTCTGGTCCTGAGCCTGCGGTTCCGGCTTGGGCGCAGAGACCTGTCGCCAAGGTTCGCCCGGCCTCCCGGCCCCCGGGCATTCCATCCACCTAGGCTCAGGTCCCGCGCGGCGTCACCTCCCCTTGTCCTCCCTACGTGATCAGAGGCTGCCTCCTAAGTGCGCATCCTCTACACGGAGGGTGTGATGTTTTGCCCCTTGGTAAGAAACGTGGATCCGGTCTTCATCGCTGTTCCCGGCACAGAGCTCCTAAGAGCCTTAGAATTTCCCGAGTGACGAGAGGAACAAAGGTGGCCTTTCCTGGGTTAATGAAGTGACTTTTGGAAAGCACCGAGGTCACCCCCCAAATCACCCCAACATCTCCCGGGAGGGCAGACGGGCTGGAGGTTGCATTACCAGCGGCCAATGACTTAATCAACCTTACCTCTGTAGTGAGGCCTCTAGAAAAATCCTAAAGAAACGGTGTCAGAGAGGGTGCAGGTGGGTGAGCCCCTGGCGCTCGGGGCGAGTGGTGCCCAGAGAGAGCATGAAGGTCTGTGCCCCCTTCCCGACACCCATGTGTCTCCTCAGTGTGGTTGCCCCTGAGTTATTAACATCCTTTAACCCGGTCAGTAAGGGTTTCTCTGCATTCTGTGAGCTGCTCGAGCAAATCAGTCGAGCCCAAGGAGGGGGTCACGGGAACCTCGGGCTTATAGCCTGGACCGGTGACCGGCACCTGCAATGGGGAGGGACAGTCCTATGGGATGGAGCCCCTCACACCGGGGGGGGGGGGGGGATCTGACGCCACCTCTGGGTGGATGGGGTGAGGATCACATGGCACCCGAGGATCCCAGCTGGTGTCGGCGAGCTGCTCGGGGGGGGGGGGGGGAGGAAACACACGCGTCGGAATTGATGTCTGAATCGTAAAGGATTAGGCCCAGTCTTCAATGAGGAAGGGACTGAAGACGGGGTGACAGTTGGTGGCGATCGTGTGTAAGGACGTGATGCTGTGTGACATTCTCCACGGACATCTGGATTACCCTTTAAAGTAATTGTTTTCTGCATATAAAAACAATACATACTCCTTTTAGAGTATTTTTTAAGTTTATTTATTTTGAGAGCAGGGAAGGGGCAGAGAGGGAGGGAGGGAGAGAATTCCAAGCAGTCTCTGCACCATCAGCACAGAGAGAGACCGATGTGGGGCTCGAGCTCAGGACCCTAGGATCACGACCTGAGCCGAAACCAGGAGTCGGACGCTGGACTGACTGAGCCTCTCAGGCGCCTCATAGAGTATTTGTAAAGCACAGTTATGCAAGGAAAAAACGTTAAATAATATATCAGTACCCTGCCACCCAAGGATAACCCAGTGCTAATAAGTCGGTTCATTTCCTCCCAGCATTTTATACGTACAATAAATGTGCAATCTGTTTATTTATCTTACAAATCTGGTATCATAATCTCTACAGGTTTTAGGATACTTTCATTTCTATTGTAAACATTTTCTCTTGACATTAAATTGTCCTCAGCAACGTTTTAACGGCCTCACAGTATTCTGTCGTATAGATTTAACATTCCGTCAATAGCCATACCCATGTCTCTGGACATTTCCACTGTTCTTTTTATAAACAATGCAGCAATAAACTACCGTCCACATAAAGCTTTATCTCTTTCTCTTTTCACTTAAGGTGGCTTCTTAGAACCAAAAAGTTTGAATCATTTTTAGGGCTCCTGATACCTTCTCTTTGTGTATTTTCTTGAAGAGAGCAGCACTAAAGGAAAAGAATAGCCCCGCACCAGGCACGTTTTCTTAAGTGAACGCTACGAGACTGCCAAGAAAAATAACGCAAATTCTCTACTTTGTGTGGAAACGCCCAGTTCTGTGATCGCAGACCCTGTGCTCGGTCCTCCCTTTCACGGGTAGCCAGCGAAAACATCTGGTGCCCCGAGCGGCTTCCAAACAGCAGCCTCTTCCACAATTGCCCCCAAGAAGGACCGTTAGTACATCCTGCGGTTGATTAGGCAAGTTAAGAGCGGAAGTGTTCATTAGCAGTGAAGTCAGGCGTGGAAATCGTCCTTCGTGACACCATCAGGAGCCTCAAAGTGAGGGAGGTGCGCGCTGTGCTGGCACGTCCTCACGGGTCCCGGAGGCCACGCTGTTTGTTCTGCATCTTCTAGAAAGCGCGCTCTGGGCTCAGGTGTGTTTGCCGAGAGGGTGAGCCTTTATTCGCGGTGGTTGTTGCAAAGCCTGTTTCCCAGCACACCGCCGATGGGCGTCCCGTGCTCACTGCCTCCCTCGAGGAGAGACAACTTTCTGCAGAAATCCTTGGTTGGTTCACCTGTGCTCCGTGCCAGGCTGATGTCCGCTGAACACACTAACTGTGGTCCAGACGACCCCCATCAGCGACCTAAATGCTGCGGACCTGGCCCAGAAAGACCACACTTCAAATAAGGGTGTTCATTGACGGGGAAGGTCCAAGGGCTCGCTTCCTCTGCCCGTGGAGCAAAGGCCAAGCGTACGAGTCGTCTACTGCTGTGTCACAAACTACCCCCGAGTTTCAGGCACCACATGCTCATTATCTCATGGCCTCCGTGGACCAGGATTCAGGCACCTCTGAATCGGGGTCTCTACCCCAGGGTCTCTCACCGAGCCGCTGTCTACGTCTCCATCGGGAACCGGGGTCTCATCTGAAGGCTCAGCAGAGACAGTATACTTCCAGGATCAGGTGGCCGTTGGCAGGACTCCTGCCTCAGTTCCTCGAGGCTGGCAGGACTGGGGGTCTCAGTTTCTTGTTCCTTCCCGGGCGTCCTTCTCCGTCAGGTCAAGCGTGTGTGAGAAGGTCCAGGGAGGAAAGAAGTGACAGCAAACGGGGGCAGAGTATTTACAATCTAATCTCACAAGGGACATCCAAACACTCTTGCTGTATTCTGTTCATGAGAAGCAAGTCTGGGCCACACTCCAGGGCAGGGGAGGACGCAGAGGGGAGGGTGCCGGGAGGTGGGGTCACTGGGAACTGTCTTTAGCCATCAGCCTGAAGGTTCTTCTGGGCTTTGGAGGGTGCCTGTGAGGTGTCCTGGGGGGGCAGGAGGAAGGAATATGCAGGCACAGAGGCCCCGCCCTCTCTGAAATCACCTGAAATCAGGAGACCTCAGGTGGTGGGGGGTGGGGGGGGGGCGGGACCTTACTCCAGGTGACCTAGAAACGACTTGCAGAGATTAATCCAGAAAGGTAGGAAGGCCGTGAGACGGAGGGACGGGGCTCCCAGACCAGTGGCTTCAACTGGCCTTGCCTTAGCTGTGTGTCCCCTGTCCTCCCCGTCACATGGACTGGTGTGCCTCATTTCACTTAAGCCAGGTGATGAAGGGGCAAGGTTTATGTTACCGTCTGTATGCGGGAGTGTGCTTAGCTGCACTAAAAGGGGATGATCCCGGCTCATTCAATCAGAAGAGCAACTTATCCCGAGGACGTTTTAGGGAATGGTGTGGAATCAGCTTGGAAAGTGGAAACTGCAGGCAAATCTCAGCACCCACCGGCACCCGCCCAAAGTCACGCCGTGTCATGGACCGCTTGGACCGCTGCTCGCTTAAGAGTTTTCTCTGAAGCGTCTTTAAATTGCTCTGCGTTTTTAAAATCACCTTCGTTTTTAGTCATACTGTCCTTGAAGATACACATTTAAGGTACTTCCGTTAGCTTCTAATGTGCATTACGCTATGAGATACAAGAATTCAGTATTTTATTTTATTCTAGTTTTTAATGTTTATTTTTGAGAGAGAGAGAGCGCAAAGTGGGGGAGGGTCAGAGAGAGAGAGGGAGACACAGAATCTGAAGCAGGCTCCAGGCTCCGAGCTGTCAGCACAGAGCCCAACACGGGGCTCGAACTCACAGACTGTGAGATCATGACCTGAGCCGAAGTCAGATGCTTAACCAAGTGAGCCACCCAGACACCCCATTTGCTCAGATTTTTAAAAATCACTGCGCAGATACAAGAAAAGGAATGTCGCTCAGGAACATTGTCCACCAGCAGGTGAATTGCGTGGGAGTAGTGGCCAGTCTGAGCACATCACGTGCTCTGCTGTGGACGAAATCATACTTGCCTTCTTTAGGGCAAAACAGCAACACAGCAGCAAAACAGCCGTCCCGGCCTGGACGGTGCCCTCTTTTAAAGGGACTGCGGAGTGAGGCCAGCCCATTCAGAGACTCCGCTCCCCGCATTCTCCCCCACACGGCCCCTCCTGAACAGATACAGCCCAGGGTCCCCGGTGTTTCCAGCAGATGCTGTAGGCACATGTCTGTCGTCTGCTTCCTTATTCGTGTTTGCCCTCAGCTCTCTTGAGGGGCAGCCCTTCCAGGGAACCCGCCTGTGGCCTGCGGTCCCTCATTCCCTCCCCACTTGACACCTAGCTTCTGTTCTGCCAGGCGGTCTAGACCAGAGACGTGCTCTGGGTCCCCGCCCTTCCTTGGACCCCAGCTGACACCACCTCGTTGTCCCCTCTCCCTGGAACAGCAGCGCCCGCGCGGCATCCCCCGCCCGCGTGGCTTCAGCTCGGCTGCAGGAGAGACAAGGAAGTCAGGCAGGTAATAAAAGGAGAGTCTTTTCCCAAAGCAAAAATGACGGAAAACGGGGAATAAAGTGCCCGTTAGTATTCGTTCACGCGGTCTCGATCACAGACCTTCTGTGTGTGACGATGCTCGGCTATTTGTTTCCGGAGAATTCTGGAAAATGAACGTTCTCGTAGCTGCTTCGTATGAACAGCTTGAGCGAAGCTTCGGGGAGTGGTCCACAGAGATAACCTGCCTTTCCCTAAAGGAAATTGCCCAGACCGCGTCTTCTTCTTAAGAAGATTTGGAAGATACCGCAGGAAACATGCTGTGCCGGTGTCCCAAGTGAAAACTCTCCCGGTCGATGGTGTAGGTGTGCATGGCAGGTCCCCAGAGGAAGAAGCCAACAGTGTCCCCACGCAGCCCGCTCTCAACGCACGACGGGCGCACGTCAGCACCTGCGGCAGGAGAGTTCCTTGATGGGCACCTTTTGTGGGTCCTCCCACTGCCAGTTTGTGCCAGAGGCGAAAGCCCAAGATGGTGGAGATTCCTGGTGTTTTCTGGCACGTATACAAACTAGCCCCCCACCCACGAGAATTTCCCAGAAGAGCCTGGGGGTGGAGAACAGCTCGAGAGGAAGCTTTGAGAAGGCTGGGAGAAGAGATGTTCCCGGAGACCAAAGCGCTGGCTCTGGCATCCGACGTTGATCCGTTGTCCGAAATAAACAGCCGTGGGGTTCCTTCCATCAAGTGGTGTCGTGGGCGCGTCCAGCATCCATGGACCCTCATCCCATCGAGCCTGCCTGCAGTGGAGGCACCCGGCTTCCCCAGAGGGATCAGCTTCTACAGAGAAGGACTAGACCCTGAGCGTTAGAACCATGGCGCCTAGGAGAGCCTTCACAACGCGGGACGCGCGGTGCGCCTCCCTGCCCACTTCCCCGGAGCCCCCGCGGTGAGTGTGGGCTCACTCAGTTTCCCTGCGAATGACCGGTGGCCCTGTGTACGAGAGGGTGCGTTTTCCAACCACGTTTGCAACGGTCAAGTTCTCAACGCCCCCAGCTGTGTGCTCTCCTGGAGGTCGCTACTCGGCATTACAAGGTAGAGCCTTCATCCTTCCCCTCGAACACGGGTGACATTTGTGACCAGCTTGCTGTGAGCACAAGGGTCGCCCTGTGGCTTGGAGAGAGCTGGGTCACAAAAGAGCCAACAGGCAGGCAGCCCCATTGCCCCGAGGCCTCCAGTTATCCCGCGTGGAGAGACCCCAGGGAGGACCCCGGACCAAGGGAGAGGATGCATCCAGCCAGCTCCACCCAGCCCAGCCCTTCTGGAATTCTTGAATCACAGACACAGTGATCGTTTCATGCCGCTAGGTTTGCAGGGCGGTTTGTGGCAGAGCAACATGTAACCAGAAGACGGGGGGCTCCCGGGAAGGTTGAGGTGTTCCCACCCCCTACAGGTCCTCAGGGCCAGGCGAGCGTTTTAACCCCGTTCTCTGGGGTCGCCTCCCAGTGCAAGGAACAGTTGCCCGAGTGAGGAGACGTGGACACGGCTTGTCTTCTTACCCCAAAGAGCCCTGTCCGGTTCCCAGCCCCTCCCCGCCTCTAGAGGCCTGCTTCTCGGCTTTATGCACCCGAGCCTCATGGAAGGCTTTTTCTGGCCAGAATGAAGGGTTTCTATTTTCTTCCTTCCATTACGGGCTGACATGTGGTCCCCGGTCCAAACCGAAAACGTGGAAAGTAAATATATCTCTCAGCATCTGCCCTGAGATGACTTATTAGAGCACATTAAGAAATCTCTGGAGCTCTTGCCAGACCAGTAATGGACTTTTAGGGGAGGCTGTGGCCTCCGACCCGAGCAGGTGGCTTTCAGAGCCCCTGATGTTGCCACAGAGACCCCCTCTTATGCTGAGGCGCGGGTGCAGCTGTCTCCCTGAGGCGGTCGCCCTGTCGGTGGCCCTCAGAGAGCAGCCCTATGGCCCTGCAGCACCCCACGCTCTGGGCACAATACCCGACACGGTCAGAGTCCTCCAACTCCCCACCCCCGCCCGGGGCTGCCGAGAGATGCTGGCGTTCTCCACCGTGACTCCTTTAAATTGAGGGATCCGGGTCCTTCCCACACTTGACCGGTCTTTACAAGAAAATGGTGAACGGCAGTGGGAATGAACCACAGCTGCCCATTGAACACCGTGTGTTGGCAGTGCTCGGTCCGCTCACAGGCACGTCTTTTTCCGTAAACAACAGCACGGGACTGTCAGCGTGTTCTCTCCTTAGGACTTTCTGAGTGGCGTTTTCTTTTCTCTAGCTTGCTTTGTTGTACGAATGCCGGAGAGAATACAGAGAACACAAAATAGGTGTCTGTTGACTGTTTACCTGATGAGTCAACGGCAGGCTCTTGGTAGTTAAGAATGGGGGAATCAAAAGTTATTTGTGGGTTGTTGACCGCGCGGGGGGTCAGCGCCCCAACCCTCTCATTGTTCAAGGGTCCATCATGTTTCCGTTTTTAAAAACAATGTATTTTCGTGCCCGAACGGTAAAAGCTTGGGTCATGTAGTGCCTCCATCGTCCCGCATCCCGTGAAGCAATATGGCGCCGTGAGTAATAGCTTGGCCTCTGGAGCCAGCCAGGCAACTCAGATTCAAGTCTCAGCTCTTCTACTTGGGACCTATGTGATTTTGTGCAAATTAGTCCGTTTCCTTGGGTCTTCTCTGAAAGCGAGATGGTAAATAACCGCGGTGCATTTGTCGCTCATGAAGATTGAAGATGTCAGTCTACGGTAAGGGTCCACAGAGAGTGCTGGTTCTTGTGTTTCGTACGGAGCGAAGCTTCCTTCAGTTATTCCTGACACTTTTACGCAGTGGCCCAGACTGCCTTGCATTATCTTTGTGACAAGGCATGGCACTCTTTCCCGTGGTGGCACATGCCAATCACAGAGCCACCCTGTCCTGTTGGCTTGGTCTGGGCCCCCAACATCGCACTGGAACTCCATCTCGCTCACTTTCCTCCCCGTCTCCCCCGCTGACCCTCTTGGCTCACTCTTCTCTTGGAGTCTCAGTAGCTGGTTGGCTCTGGGCTTTGCGCCCACCCTCAGGGCAACCTGACCGTCTAAGGGATGGCAGAGCCAGGTGCCAGAGGAACAGCGGCGACCTGCGGGCACCTGTGGGTTGAATATCGCTCGCTTTGACTATTCATAAGCCAACCCCAAAGGTCGAAGGCTTGTTGTAATCTGTCACTTTACTAAGGCACATTTTCCCCTTCTGCTTTTATTATTTTCTGCTCTTAATTTTTTGTTGTTGCTGTTGGAGGAGTGGGGGAGGACCAGTGATGCATTCACACAGTTCCAAACTGAAAATGTAGACAAACCAACACGCGGAAATCCACCCCTGCCCTCCACGTACCCAGCTCCCTTCCGGAGGCCACTGACATTGGCGCTTTATCGCACACCTTTCCAAAGACATCCCACGCCTACGAAGCAAGCACACCCTCCAGCTTTGAACAACGTTGCTTCTCTTTTCCACCTACTCATGTATCTTGCAAGTTTCCCATGTCGGTCCATGAAGGTCCTTATTATCCTTTTGTTGTTTTTTTTATAGCATTTGCTTATTATGGCGTCCACTGTCGAACTGGACTGGTTTAGAGCGTCCACTGTCTAAACCAACCCCTTTAGGGTCTTTTGTCCTTTGCTTCCAGTTGCTGCTCTGATTAACCTTGTCCACACGCTGCCTTGCACTTCTGTGGCTGTGTCTGTGGGGCAAGTTCCAGAAGTGTGCTGTCTGGTACAAGGGCATGGGCCTCTGTGAGTCTTGTGGACACCGACGTGTTACCCTGTGCCGGTCCACGCCACCAGCCACCCGTGGCTGACAAATTGTTGGACCTCGTGATGCTTGTGTTTTGTCTCTTCACGGATGACTTGACTAGCGGGTTGCCTGAGAGCAGTGTTTCTTTCACGTGGGAATTGTGGGTCTGCAGGCTGTTGACCCCATCCATCCTGGTCTCTCCTGGGAAACTCTGGAGCGGCATTTATGGCCCCGGGACCTGCCCTGTTCCCGGAGCATCTCCCTTGGGCGTGCAGTGCGTCTGCTATATGAATGGGACTGTTTGCAACCATGTGCCTCCAACAGGCTGTACCTTAGGTCACTTATAAACCCTCACCTAAGCTGAGCTCGCTGTCGGTACCCTGGCCATCCAGTCTTCTCTAAACGGCCGAAACACTCTCTTTAAAGGAAAATCCGATCCCGGAACTCCCTATAGCCTCAACCTTCCAGAGCTTTCCAACACACCCAGAAGAAAACCCCAGCTCTTGGCCGCGGCCTCCAAGGCCCTGGGGGATCTGGCCCTGCCCACCCTCCTGATCTTACCCCCATGCTTCTCTCGTCAGTCACCCATCTTCCTTTACCCCATGCGCCAAACTTGTTCCTGCCGCAGGGCCTTTGCACCTGCCATTTCCTCCGACTGGACTCTGTGAGTTGATCGTTCTAATTTTTAGGTCTTAGCTTAGACGTTGTGTTCTCAAAGAGGCAGCCTGTGACCGCTCAGACCGATCACCTGACTGACTTTCTTTCTGGAACTCACCAGCGTGAAGTGACTGTTTACTATTTGTCCCTCTCCACAAGAATGTAAACTCCACGAGGGAAGGCAGGGACTTGCCCATAGTCTTCACCTCTGTGTTCGTGTCTCGATCGGTTCCTGGCCCAGAGCAGGGACCGAAGTACTCACTGAGTGAACCAATACGTGAACGACCTTGCAACGATATGTTGATGTGGGGCACGTCGTCTGTGGTTTGGACGAGGAGCCAGGATCAGAGGGCCCCTGTGTTAAGACCGTGAGGACCGTTTGCCAAAGACCGAGTGCGTGAAGCATGTTTGTTGAGGCGGAGCGTGTGGCCTCATTGTATACATGACGGAATAAGTTTTTGGCGGGGGGGGGGGGGAGCTGCACGTGTGGGACAAACGGCATCCCGGGAGGCAGGGCGGGCGTCCCCAGGCTTTGGGAAGGGCGGTGGTGGAGTCCTCTTCAGACATTTTCTGCAGACGGCTTTCCAGTTGGCAAGAATCCCACGGCTCTGCCCAAGCCTGACCCTTGCTCGTCATGAGGAAACATCCTTCCGCTTCATCTCGGTATTCCGTGTCCAGCCGCCCGGAACTCAGAGACCTGCAGGGAGCAGAAGGGCTCCCCAAATCCCGGGAAGTGGGGGATCTTCAGGAATCACATCCTGACTGCCTGTTAAACCCTCCCAGGGGGAGCTTTGGACCACACGAGCCCGACTGGAGGGTCCCAGTTCACAACCTGGATTTCTGTGTTTGTCCTCAGTAATCAATGATGGAGGGCCTGCCAGGCTCAGAATATTAGGGCTCACAAGACGAGCATGGACCCTGACCTCACGGAATTCACTGTCCATGTGAAAAGACGGAAAACAACCCAACAATAAGTATGCCAGGAAATATTTCGCTGCAACACCGGTAAACGCCATGGAGAAGTATGTCGTGCTAAAGGAGTCGCAATCAGGGCGCGAATTCCTTAGGATGGGGGCCAGTTGCCGCTAAAAGAAACCTTGCTCAGGGCAGCGTACGTTCAAGAAAACATCATTTTCGTCATGTAGGGGTCTGGGGAGGTGTGGCCATCCAAAGCCCAGGCTCCGTGTCTCCCATTTCTTGGGCACCACCGGGGGCTGCCCTCGCTCACAAATCCAAGATGGCGCACCAGCCCACAGAAGCCCAGCCCGTGGGAAGGTGGGGAGGACGGAGGGCAGCGGACGCCAGAACCACAGAGGCGCGTTCTGGTCTTTATCTAAAACGAACAGTGAGAAGAAGGCGGGACAGAGGCACAGTCGCGTTCGCGTGAACGATATTGTCAGTGAGCCTATGGAAAACGAATGGGGAGGGGTGGTCCGAGAAGACGCAGACGGCTCATACCTTAGGCCCAGGTGAGGACAGAGGGCTGTGCTGCCCGCCACGAACTTCCTCCACAAGCCCCCCCACGACCGGACACCCACCTCCCCTCTCTCTGCCACCTTCACATCCAACAGCACCGCCATGGTTTCTGACACGGAAGCCCAGCTGCCCGAGTTGGCAGAAACGCTCGAGGGCTTTGTTCAGGAGGAAATACAGCACTGCCTCTTGGAGGGGGAACAAAAAGTGTGGAAGAGAGGCAGTCTCTTAGCACGGAGAGGTTACTCTGATAACCTCAAATCAGTCCTTCAGAGCCCTGACTGGGTTCTCTCCTCAAAGACCCGGTGACAGGTGGTTCTGTAAGCTGATCTCCGTGCCTCTCCTGGGCAACTGAATACCTTCTTTCCTTTCCATTCTCCACATCACATTAATTCTTCCTAAGTGGTCCTTATTATTCCTTACTTGTTCCATCTCAAGAGCGGTATTTCCTCGCCAGTGGTGTGTAAACTAGGCCAGCTAAATGGCACAGACACCTCATCCATCATGCCTTTAATTTTCCACCTTGGGAGGAAGCGTTGAGGCTTCAGTTAAAGATAAAAGCCAAGTCACCTTAATACTCCGCCGGCTCTTGGGCTGAGCCCGTCCACTGCTCACATTCCTACACCGGGGCGGACGGCGGACGGTCTCCACGCAGGTGCGGATCGGTTCGGGCAAAAGGGTCCGTGGTTGTGACAGAGATCCTCCCCAGATCCCTGATTAGACAAGATGGGGGTTGACTTCTCTTTTGTCTCCGGTTTGAGTCGGTGAGGCAGCCGCTCTCTGCAGAGGCACCTTGGAGATGATACATGTGTGTTGTTTCAAGCCACCAAGTGTGGGGGCTAATTTGTTGCACGCTAGTAGATAACTCACACTGTGTTCTTACAGACACTCCAGGATTGCTTATGCGAACTCCTAAGATTAAAAATGATACTCAACAAGGCTCTGTGAATGTAAGACACAAAAATTCCTCGTGACTTACGGAGCTTTATCGTCTGCAAAGGCAACTCAATGGATATGTTTAATTTGATCATCGCAGCAAACCTGTGAGGGTTGGAGACCCTGGGTATGGTCTCCTGGGTCCTGGAGGAGGGACCTGGGTCCTGGGTATGGTCTTTGTTACGGGTGTGAATAAACTGAGATTCAAAGGCATTCGAAGTATTTAGTCCAAAAGCACCTGGCAGGTTGAGAGGAGCAAGTTATATTCTACCCTTGATTCCTTTGTTCTTTGCAAGAAACTCACCCCCTATTTGGGGATTTCCCTTTGCAAAACTGAAAGCACGTGTCTTTGGGCATAACTCGACCCCTAAGAACTACATGAAGGTCAGTGATGTAATATAACCTGAATAGACAAAATAGATTTTGAGAAATCAGTAGCCACTTCTGATCTTTCAGGTTCCCTGAATTTTAGGCATTCAGATTAAAGAAGGCCCATCACCCACCCACCCCTCCCTCCCACCCCCCATCAACCCTCAGCTTGTTCTCAGTTTTTAAGAGTCTCTTATGGTTTGGCTCCCTCCCTCTCTAACCTCTTTTTTTGTTGTTGTTCCTTCCAATGGGTTGGGTCGGTTCCACCTTCACCTGAAATTCTGAGATGTTGTTCGCCCCGTGTCAGTTGTGACCACACCACTGGTGGGGGGTGGGGGTGGGGGCCGGTCTGCAATGCTGGTGCTCGCTTCTGCTTCCCCAGTCTGGAGAACGTCAGGCTCCCACAAAAATCCTACGGCGTGATTTCTGAGGACGACTGCAAGTGGGGTGCTGTTCTTGCACGGCGGTGATCTCTGTGGCTGACTCTTCCCTCAGGGGAAGGGAGTACTACTAGCTCAACAAAGAGCTACATCCCCCGATCCTGCCCGTGATACAGCAGGACGGGCTCGGAGCTCAGACTCAGAAACAAGACGGCCAGCGTCCTGACGCTCAGACTGACTCAGGGAACTTTGGCACTTATCAGACTTGTGTGCCTCTGTTTTCTCATCTGCAAAACAGGGGTGACACCCTAATAGCATCTCCTTCCTGCAGGTGTTTGGAGGGTTAAATGAAACAGCTTATGAGAACAGTGCCTGGCATGCGTTAGGCATTCCCGGGGTTGCCAGGTCAACAGTTAGCGTGGGGGCGCATATCCCAGACAGGTGCGCCATTTTGAAGAGTAAACCCAGTTCCTTGACCCTCTGGAAGGCACCCGGTCCTGGTTCCAAGTCTTCTCAGGGAGGCTCAAGCATGGCTCGTGTCCTAAGGCCTTTCCGTGCCTCCTTCGGGGAATGGTCCCCCCAGAGCCGTCTTTATCCAGAATGTTCTCTTGGTTCAAAAGAAAGAAGAGCCAACCCGAACGGAATTGAGAAAAAGAAAAAAAGAGAGCTCAAACCCCAGGGAGTAAACTTGAATCCGCACAAGGGCGCTTGGCTTCAGATTGCCGTCAGCTGAAAATGGCACCCTCCATTTGAAGGTATGGGTTCATCCGTGCTTCCCGTCACCGGGGCCATCCTCCCGGCATGCATTGGCCACGTCAGCTGCGGCCTTGTGACCTCCCAGGTCTGCCAGGGCAGAGAGAAGCCCTGTTCCCGGGGCCAGGCCAAAGCTCCGGGGTCCTCCTGCCACTTTGGTCCCATACTAAGCCTCCTGTCTGAACGGAGCATGGCACCATTGGATTAGCTCTGCCAATCATGTGCCACGCCTCGGGACCACATGTGCGTCACCCGGACCGAGAGGCAGGGAGGGGACGAATCCCAAGTTAAAAGAAACAGGGACCAACATCCATCACACAGCCTTCCCGAGGCGGAGACCAGGGGCAAAGACATTCCCGCCCTGCGCCTCCCGCCGTGCCTGAGAGTTCAGAAGGAGAGTGAGTCCCTTGCCAAAACAGACCCAATGCCTTTTGTGGAGCAGAGCCCTTCGAGATGGAGACCTTTAGTCTAACCGTTCGTGGCAGGCAGCGGACTCCAGTGAGGAAGGCGCCGAAGGGTATGTAATTGAAGAAAAACAAACCATCGATGTGCGTGGCTTCTGGCTTCTGCCCAACAGCTTTATTATTTATGCTCACACCCTGTTCCGCAAGGGGCTTTCTGTGGTTTAGGATATTCCGCCCAATCTAGGAAGCCAACATTGAATTCCCAACAAGTAACAATCGCACGTACTTTGTGAGTGCTGCACACACACACAGCATTGCTCTGAGCGCCTTTTTTTTTTTAAATGTTTATTATTTTTGAGGCTGAGAGAGACAGAGCGTGAACAGGGGAGGGGCAGAGAGAGAGGGAGACCCAGAATCCGAAGCGGGTTCCGGGCTCCGAGCTGTCAGCACGGAGCCGGAGGCGGGGCTCAAACCCACAAACCGTGAGATCACGACCTGAGCCGAAGTCAGACGCTCAACCGACTGAGCCCCCCCACCCCCAGGCGCCCCTGCCCTAAGTACCTCATACTCGCTCCTTTAAAATCTCCACATCCCCTACCAGGGAGCTGCGGTTATTACTATGTGTGGTCTACACACAGGGCCCCGAGACACAGAGATCAGGAGACTCCCCAAGTGGGTGCGGTGGGGAAGCCCAGAACAAGACCTCGGCCCGGCCGCCTCTGGCGATACTGGCGGGGAGACGAGGAAGGCAGGGAAATGAGGTCAAGGCAAGGGTCTGGTTAATCCATGAACCAGATGCCTTGTGCCTCTGGACCCTCGCTGGGGGGCGCCTCCCAGCCTGCCCGCAGCCCCCCAGCACTCATACCAGCTGTGAGATTGCCCACCTCTCTGGAAACGGACTCAGTTTGCCCCGAGAAAACACGGTCAAGGTGAAACCCAAAAGGAATTGCTGCGGGGCGTTATTTTGTGCAGCGTGCTGCCGTCCCCGGCTTCGTGCGTCCATTTGTCACACATGCATCCAGATGCTTCTCTGTGCCAGGCCCTCACCCCCCTAGGCTGCGTGCACGGGGAGACAGAGACCTTTCTCTCTGGTGGGAGGACAGAGGAGGGGGACAAGAAGGGGACGCAGAGGATAGTCAGTACGTACTGCCAGAAGGAGGTGGGCACAATGAGGGATACTGAGGCAGAGCATGGCTGGGCCAGTGAGCCGGGTCCCCTTGGAAGAGGTCACATCTGACGCCTGAAAGAATCTGAGAGTGAGCCCCCCTGGCTCCGTGAGCGAGGGCATTCCCGGCCGAGGGACAGACGCGGGGACCGTGCCAAGGCCAGAGAGGAGAGTGGGGACCATTCATGATGTCACCAGTCAGGACAAGCGGGTCACACATTCATGACAGACACGTGCATCCAGAGGCCTCGGGGCCTGGCCACAGCCTCTTTTCCGCAGCAAAACTCAGCTCCCAGTACGGTGTGGACCCCACCTGACTCACAGAGACGGGTGTTAGAGGCACCAATGACCCCTCTTACAGGGGCAGAGAAAGTGCTTCCGCTGACCTTCACACAGGTGTGCAAGCACGTGTTTACAGGTTTCTGAAGATTGCATGTGACAAGGACAGGCCGGAGAATTTTCCACCCACGGAGTCAACGGAAGAGAACAAGAAGCAGGGTTTACGTTTTCCGTTTATGCCACCGGCTTTTTATTACCCAGGTGACACCCAGACAGAGCCCGCTCTCTGGACGCCACTTGTGGTCATTTGGCGAATCAGGGCAGTCAGCAAACATCTGTGGAGGGTGATAATATTCAAGGGGCTTTCACTGTTTCTATGAAAACTTAGTTACGCCGGGCTGAGATTAATTTTCCATTGTCTCCGCTTAAAACGAAGATTGCTTACACAGCTGCTTCAAATAGAACCTTGATTGCCTGCCGTCTTTTGCCAAAATCATGAAAGACCAAAAAAAAAAAAAAAAAAAGTTAAATAAAATCAAAGACTAACTTCAGATGTGTTGAAGTCACTGCTGCCCTCTGAGCCCCTGGATTCTTTCTTTCTCCACCACGTTCTCTTTCGACCGGTGTTCATGCTTTTTTATTCTCATGCTGTTACCATGAGAAGGGAAGGCAGAGTTGAAGGGTGAAACCCTGGCCATATTAGGCAAAAGTATGAAAAAACACGTAAGCCAGAGCGAGTACAGCTGGGGCTCTTTTCCTGTCGGAAAGCCCCTTAGCCCCAAAGAGGAGAGGACGGGTACGAGAAGGAAAATGCCAGGACGAGGACACGCAGGCATGCACACACACGTGCACACGCACGCACACGCACTCATCCACGTGCACACACATGCACACACACACGTATATAAACATGCATACCCACTCATGCACACGTGCACACTCATGCACACACACCCAAACGTGTGCACACACTGATCCATGTGCACACGTGCACACACATGCCCATACACACACCCATGCGTGTGGACACCCGTGCACAATACACACCCATGCACACACACGCACTCACATGTACACGCACACCCCACAGTCACACTGGAGCTCAGCCACTTGGGACGGGCTTTCTGTTGTCAGTTTCCTTTGCAAATAAAGAACCTCGCTGGCAACACCCACGGACCCTCACAAATCTCGACGTACGTGTCGGGGAAGAACTTCTCTGATGAATGAGTCTCGAGCAGACCTCCTTCCAGAATCCAGTGTTTTCCATCATTTTTCTGTGCATGCGCCACCCTCCCGGATGCTTTAGCAGATGCCCTGAGCAAACACCAGACGACAGTGGCCGTCCCGAGTAGCTTGCGTCCCTCTGACACTGGGTCTGTCCAGCTGAGGCAGAGAACACGTGTTTCAGCTGTCTTTACCAATTTCGTTATCTCAAGCCCAGCCACGTGCGTTGTGTGACTCGTCCCTGAAGACAACTGTGTTTGCAGCCCCTCTCCTGAGGGGTCAGTGGGTAAACAGTGGACCGTGGCAGACGTCACGGGTGGAAAGGACGGACACCTAGGGAGTTTCCCTCTCTAGTTACCTTACACGCCTCCCTTCAAGCACACACGCTTCCTCGCTTTGTCCCTATTTGGAGCAGTGAGAGCCCCGCGCTGTCTCTGACTTTCTTGGCTGCAAGATTATGGATTAATAACTAACTTTTACCAGTTTTCACATTGTTACAGGATAATCCTTGCCCACCTGCCCCCCCCCAGAAAAATGGCAAACATAAAATGAATGTGTGAAAGATTTTAGCTAAGCAATGATTAATGAAGGGAACATGTGTCATGTTACAACTGTTCAAAGAAGCATTCGTGAGGCAGAGACATGTATAGACCATAAAGTAAATGTGTAAGGGGTGAAAGCTGACTTTTTCCACTAGGGTGGGGAGAGAAATCGACTGTCCCTCCACTGCGCGTAATTTATTTGTGTGCCTGTTGGCGAGAATCATTCACAGGGCTACCGTTTACCTGCAGTTTACAGAATTGTAAAATAGCTCAGAGATGGGGCGCCTGGGGGGCCCAGTCGGTTGAACGTCCGACTTCAGCTCAGGTCACGATCTCGCGGTCCATGAGTTCCGGCCCCACGTCAGGCTCTGGGCTGATGGCTCAGAGCCTGGAGCCTGCTTCCGATTCTGTGTCTCCCTCTCTCTCTCTGCCCCTCCCCCGTTCATGCTCTGTCTCTCTCTGTCTCAAAAATAAATGTTAAAAAAAATTTTTTTAAAAATAGCTCAGAGATCATGAAAGACACAGGTACCGTAGGACCCGATAATGGGAAAGACATGTCCTATGTGTCCTAAGCAATGCGTAATTTTGCATCGAAGGAAGCCAGTAGCATTTTGGTCCACGTCAGTCTTTTGCAATATCTCCCTGCAACATGGTGGCCACCAACTTACCGGAGGCGGAACTCTCCCTTTCCTGGCATGTGATGCACCTTCGAGATAACTCATGGTCGGCATGAGATCTGCTGGTCGGATCCAGCTGCATGCTGGATCTGGGAGGGTGGGGTCCAAGCACTCCGTGCTGAAGTCTTCAAGATCATTTGTGCAAAGAGGGGGGCTCCACTGAATAAGGAGAGGGTGGTCCCATCTGTAGGGCGCAGTCCTCTGCGCTGGGCTCATTAAGGCAGCCCATCCGTGGGCGTGGTCTCTTTGTTCAAAGGCTCCTACCTCTGAGTCCCTCCCCCGACAGGAGATTCACCTTTGCATCCGTAGGTTGGGCAGAGAGACGAGTGGCACTTAGCGGTCAGTCGTTATCAGTAACAGTCGGTCGGCGTGTTTGTGTGCCATTAGCTGGAACCTTTGCTAATACGCACCTCGAGTCTCTACATCGCCGTGTGGGTCCTCGGCAATGGTCCCCATTTCACCCATGAGGAAGGGCAGCAGGATGCCAAGCAACTCTGCCCATGAGCATGCAGCTTAATGGGCTGCAGGGTTTTGAAGGCCAGTCGTCCGATCCCTGGGTCTGTGCTTTTTTTGTTCAAGATGGTGTTGGTGGCAAATAGGCTCTTTATTGTGCTCAGAGAATCCTGTCCAGAACCCTTAAAAGGTGCTTTAAAAATCAACTCTCTCCTGCTTTTGTTTATCATACAGTCTTTTATTGAGATGTAAGTCGCATACCATAAAATTCGCCCTTTAAGAGTGTAGAGTCTCGTGGACTTTAGTGTATTGAGGCTTGCTCAGGCATCACTACTAGTTCTGGAACATTTTTGTCACCCCACAAGTAGCCCTCATACCCATGAACAGTGACTGGACCTTCCTTCTCCACCCCCACGGCCCTTGGGACCCCCTAACCTGCTTTGTCCCCAGGGATTTGCCTATTCTGGACCTTCCATATACATGGAATCCTACAGTACGTAGCCTTTGGGACCAGTTTTCTTTGCTTAGCGTCACGTTGTCAAGGTTGGTGGCTGGATCAGTGCCTTGTGCCTTCTCATCGGTGAGTAATATTTCACCGTACAGATAGCCCACATGGGTCCGTGCACTTTTCAGACAAGCCTTACTGAATATAATTGGTAAATAAAATTGTACACATTCTTTAAATGTTTATTTCCTTTTAAGAGAGAGGCAGAGTGTAAGCAGGGGAGGGGCAGAGAGAGAGAGGGAGATAGAATCAGAAGGAAGCTCCAGGCTCTGAGCTGTCAGCACAGAGCCCGACGTGGGGCTCGAACCCATGAACCGTGAGATCGTGACCTGAGCCGAAGTCGGATGCTCAACCGGCTGAGCCCCCTGGGCACCCCGAAATTGTACATATTTTTAAGTGGACGGTGTGATGATTTCATCCATTGTAAAGTAGTTGATGCAGCCAGGTTTTTGGTGTTTTGTTTTGTTTTGTTTTGTTTTGTTTTGTTTTTTTGGCGAGGACACTTAAGGTTTACCCTCTCAACAACTTTCAAGTACACAACACGATATTGTTGACTGTGCCCACTGTGTGCGGGACCCCCTCAGGACGAACCCCTCTTAGACCTGGACCACCACCCCCCACCCCTGCCCAGCCCCTGGCAACCACCGTGCTATGCTGTTTCTACAATGTCGATTTTTTTTTTGCATCTCACATAAGTGAAAGTCAGTCCCATACAAGTCAGTCTTTGTCTGACTTCTGTCCCCCGGCACGATGTCCGCCGTGTTGTCACAAGCATCAGGCTTTCCCGTGGCTGAGCGATACTCCGTTGTGTGGCTCAACCACACCTTTATCCGTCGTCCCTATGGACCTGTGGTCCTGATCCCTTTCTTTCCTACGTCTTTTCGCGTTGGGGAGGACGCCAGCAGATGGAGAGGAGGGAGCACTGCCATTTCTACCCCGAGGTTGTGGCCCTGGCCCAATGCGGGATGGGGGCACCGGGGACACGCCTCCCTGGGCGGTGTTCTTCCTTCCCAGGCATCGTTGGACCCGCGGCTGTACTTGTGTGAAATAGCCCACCGAGACCTTGGGTGAGCGTCTGGTCCCGAGCCTCGGAAACACCCCTCCCGTAAACTAACCAGCCCGCAGACGGATTGGGCCGTGCCTCTGGGCTCTTCTCTTACTAACTCAGCCCTCCACCCTGGCCTTTCCCTCCTGAAGCGGCCCTTGATCCTTCAAAAGTTTTATGAGGTTACATCTTGGGGTTACAAAGAGAGCCGTTGCCTCGACTTCCCCTAGGGTGTGGGATGAGCCCCCCTTCTTCCAGCGATGCAGTGCCCTGAACTCCGGGCCCCGCTCTCCTGCTTCGTCAGAAGCCTTGAAATCCCACCCTCCCCACGGCCGACCTCAGACGACCCCGTGGTGACTCCGGGTGTCTGTGGCACATGTCCCTAAATGCCACTCCCGATTCTTGCCGTAGCCACAGATCATAAGTACAATTATTATTGAGCCAGTGTTTCATACTAAAGTCGACTCATCCTTTTTGCTACTTAAATAAATTTGTGTCAAGGGGAAACTTCATGTCATTACTGGCTATGAAAACCCCAGTATCGTTCGCCATAAGTAAATGCAGTTAAATGCTCGGTCTGGAGCCCGCGTCCCTTCATTCCAGCGGAGTCTTGTGATGCTAAAAGCCTGCCCTCCTGCTTGCCGATGCCCCAAGAGAGCTTTCGGCTTAATCCCTCTCTTTTATATGAACAGAAGGATGCATTTGAAATTAGAATGTAGGTCATGCCTCCAAGCCAGGCCAGCTGGGTATCTCCCACCTCCCAACCCTGGACGGTCCCACTTACGGTCACCCCGAGTGCCACCTGCTGTATGCACACCCCACTGTGGGAACTGTCGGGTGATCAGACGGGGGAGGGGTCTTGCCCTGGCATTCCAGGCCCCCATCACTCGACCACAGCCAACAGATGAACACGAATACCTACCCTTCCCTTAGCCCACCCCCCTCTCCCTTCTGACCGGCCTCCCTTCCTCTCACTCATGACTGTGCTCATCCCAGCGCCCCCCCCCCACCAAGAATACCCTTTCTCTTCCCCACTCATCCAAAGTCATTCCTACCTTCCAAGTCTACCTCTTATCTGATTATCAGATGCGAATTATTTCCCAAGTAGACCCTTTTCTTCTATTAAGCATCCCCGTGGATGCGAAATTGTAAGGTTTTTTGTGGGTTTTTTTTGAAAGTAATAAAGACACTTGTAATTAGGAAAGAAAAAAAAAACAAAAGCAAAAACCAAGCGTAAAAAGCATTACTCCAAATAGAAGTGACTGGGGATTTTTATCTTTAGGGGATTAGCTATCTCACTCCACCTTCCAAAAATGAAATCAATTTCCCAAAGTCTCTTCAGTAGAATGCCAGTGCCCCAAACAAATGAACGCTACCAAAGAAAAATGAGTCCCCCAATGGAGGGGGCGAGTGGCGCCATCTTGGAAGGTCAGGAGTGGCCGAGGTGGAGGGGCTCGCTGGGTCTGCCCACTGGCCGGCTGCAGAGCAGGTGCACGTGAAGAAATCCTCCCCACTCCCCACCCGCCTTCCCTGCACATCTCCACCTAGTGTCCCAGCTCCGCTCACGCCGTGAACAGACTGGCCCTTGCTGATACGGCATTTCCCCCCAGATGGCTTCCATTCAGTGCACATCCACCATCCTACCAACACCTCGCTCTAAAATTTGTTCGAAAACTGCCACTTTGTGCAGATTTGCTGGGGCAGGGAGGACATGAAAAGCCCTCTTGCGTGACTCACTGCTCCAAACAAACCCTTTGACCCCTGGTTTTCTAGTCACATACGTTCGGATAATTGTGCCATTTACATCACCCTTTCTTGGCGCGTCCCAGGGCCCATTACGTGGCAAGGCTCTGATAAGTCCTGCAGCAAGGAAGCTTCTTGCTTCCCAAAAGTGTTGTTGGGCAGAACCGCTGCCCCACGGGTACACCCAGAGAGCCCACTCAGAGCAACGGTGCGTTCACTGTTTGCTCTGTGCCGTCCTCCGTGCAGGGCAGGTGGGAGAGGAGCCAGAGCCCCTGCCTTCAAAGGGCTCAGTGGGCGGGGAGGTAAGACTGCGTGGTTCTCACCCAAATCAACCAGGATGACTGTCCCGATCCACTGGGCTGAGTGAATCCAAGGGGGCAGTGAGGATGCCTGGGTACAGTCAGGGAAGACTTCCTGGAGGAATTGTAACCGGTCCAGGCCTGGATATGCAGCTTAGATTTAGGTGGAAGAGGAAAAGGAAGGCCAGACAAAGAGCACGAGGCAGCGCCTTCCAAGCAGCGAGAGGAGGTGCCTGCAGACAAGGGTTCAAAACCCGCCTTGAAATCCCCCCTTCCCATGACGACTGCCCACAAGCCTCAGCTCTCTCATCAGCAGAATGGAGCAGTGCTCCGGAGAGCTGATACAAAGATGAAAACAATCACCCACGTGAAAGTCCCGGCCAAGATCCGTCTCCCTTTATGGGAGCCTGGTGAGAAGGAGTCCGAGCTCTGCGTCCAGGCTGGGACACTGGACGTCTTATCAATTCCATACGGAGGCTTTTAAACCAGTACGTTCTGCCTGAAAGCTTAGATTTCTGAATTCTGTTGGAGACACCCCTGGCCTCTACCCACCGGATGCTGATAGCACTTCCCCGCCCCAACTGCCTCCACCAAAAATGTCTCCAGAGATCGCCAAGGGTTCCCTGGGTGCGGGGGCAAACTGAGCCCTGGCTGAGGACCGCTGGTTTGCCCCAAACACCCTTCGCTGTCCGGAAGCTGAGGGTCCTCTTAAGAAGTGAAGGGAAGTCAAGTTAATGGGAGAAACCTTAGCAGGGCTCTGGAGCGTCAGGGCGAAGTGTAGTCAGGAGGGGGCGGGGGCGATAGAAAACCACTGCAAAGGAACAGTGTGGACACGGGCCAGCGCGGGCTGGGTGCTCTTGGAGTCCCCGTTACCAGAATTTGTGTTCTCTCTTTCTAAACCATGCTGTAACAAAAGAAGTGTTTAAATTGCAAATCCCAGTGGAGATTTGCAACATCCAGCCGGTCCTTGAACAAACGTGCAGCATATGTGGGCGATGAGGCCCCTTGCAGACTCCCGCTTCCATCAGCGAGAGAGGGCACCCTCTTCACTGCGTTTGCAAAGGGCACGTTGCATCGGTGGGTTCAGCGATATTTCAGAGCTCACCTTGACTTTCCTTTGAAGGGGGCTGACTCTCACCGGGGCGGTCGGGAAAGAAAATCCCAGGCTCCTTGAATCGGAACCTTTTCCCCAGTCTCCAGAAACGCAAAGTTCGCCAGTAGAGTGACCAGCCAGGACATTAGACACATTGGACACCCAGCTGGAGTGTATTTCGGGGCCAGGCAGCTGATGTCGATTTTCCCGACTTCTCTTTTTGTCTTTTCCCTGCGCCAGCTCGAGGGGGCTCTGCTTTGGGGGGATCCCAGTGGTGCCAAGTCATAAAGGACAAAGTTATGAGGAAATGGAGAAAGCAGATGTCTTACTCACATTTCCCCCAAAGAGACGAATTGGAGGTGACGTGTCGCGGATGGTTGTATGCCACTGAGGAAAGGTGGAGAGAAGGGGCGAAGTGAGCTGAGGGGACCCAAGCACGTGGCCTCAACTCTGTGACTCCGTCCTGCTCGGCAAGCACGCAGCCTGCTGTGTGGCCAACGGGAGTCAGAGAACCAAGGGGCAAGGATGGGAGCGGTACGGCCCCAGGAGGCAGTGACCACAGGGCTCTGTTGGGCAGACAGGCGTATAAAGAAGTCGAAGGTATGTGCAGCCCGCCTAACAGATGAGGAGTGGTTGCTCTCTCACACTGCGGGTGTAGGAAACACAGTATTGAAGTGTCACCCGTCCACTGTTCGGCTTCTGACACAGAAAAGGTGGATGGAGGAGGTGTCTAAGCTGAATGGCTTGGCTGGGGTCTGGCAGCCTTAGGAGAAGAAGCCCAGAGGAAGACCCGGCAGAAACAAAAAGTTCCCTGCGCCTTGCGTTCTGCGCGTTCCGAGCGTGCTGTGGAGGGGTGAACGCTGGTCCTGCTCAAACATCTTTCTTGATTCCCAGCTCCAAGGGGAAGGTGAACCACTGATGAGCTGAGAAGGACACGTCAGTGTGGTCAGTAAATCTGACCTCGTCGTGGTTCTCAGCTGCCCGCTCTGCCCCCACCCCCGCCATGATTCAGAGAAAGCCCCCTGACCTTGGTTTGATTCTGGAAGAAGGAGCACACACCGTTATCCGTTCACGAGCAACTTTCCGGAGCTTAAAAGTCAAACTATGGCTCAATGCCCAGAGCACTGCTCACCTCCTCCATGAAGCCCTCCTGGAATCCTACCCACTGCCGAAGTTAGTGATGCATCTCGAACCGTGGTGCTTTCGATACACGCTTTGTCCTTAGCGCATTCCGGCAGTAAGTGTTTGTTTTCAGCCTTTGTACGAATCCCACTCTGTTCTGAATGATTTGTGAAGCTGATTATTGCTGAGTCACAGGCAGCCCCGACGGTCGTGTTCTTCCCGTCCTTCTGTACCTCAGGCCTTGCCTGTGATCTGGAGGAGCCTCAGGAGGGACCGTGTGCCCTGCGCCCGCCGTGTCTGTGACGGCCTCGCGCACACGGCTGCTGTTGGGACTTGCCTTTTCCCCACGGCGGCCTCAGGGGACCCAGAGGCCGGCTTTCCCCAAACCTCTGTGTCTCCCCCTTTCGTTTCTAAACCACTTTCCTGAGGTTTGACTGACACGGGAAAATCCGCACGTTTGTAACGTACACAACTCGGCACGTTTGGGGGTAAGTAGTCACTCGTGAAACCATCACCCCTGCCAAGGGCACACACAGACCTGTAACATCCCAAAGTTTCCTCCCTCGCTGTCATTATTATTGTGACTGTGTGTGTGTGCACATCAGCTCTTCTTAAGGCTCGGGTCTGGGTCCTGTACTCCCACATCACTTCTGCCACGTTCTCTCTGGCAAAACCTGTCCTGGGGCCGGCCTAGATGCCCACAATATGCAATCGTGAATGCCCCAAACCCATGACCGGAGGGAGGCATCCTGTCCTATGTTCGTTCACGCATCCGCGCGTTGTCTGAAATGGGCTGGAAACGACTGGTCCAATAAATTCTGGCAGCTCCATTCCATGGAATATTACACAGCCATTTAAAATGAGTTATATCTGTACCTGCTGATCTGGAAAGTTCTCTAAGAAATACCGCTAAGTGGGAAAAGCAAGGCACCGAACTGTGTGTGTGGAATATGAACACTTGAGGTTCAAAAAAAAAAAGGACACTGCAGCGGGACCCGTTTCGGTGGATGACCCCGGAGGACACGATGCTGAGTGAGAGAACTCAGACGCAAGACGACAAACACCGTAGGGTTCCTCCAGGGGTCCCTAGAGTCGTCAGAGTCACGGACAGAAAGTGGAGTGGGAGGCACCAGGGGCTGGGGTCAGGGATGGGCTAGGGCTCCAGGCAGTGTCATTTGCCAAGATGACACAAGTCCTGGGGATACAGGTGGCTGTGGGGGCACAACAGCGTGAACGTACTGAACCCCCCCGAGCTGCGCGCTTAAAAAATGAGCAAGATGGTTAAGTTTTATGTTATGTGCATTTTACCGCAATTAAAAATTAAATATGTCCTTGTAAATGGACAGCTCGTCTCTGGAAAGCTACGCCATGTGAAGGATGTGAGAAATTAAGACTCAGTCAGGGATGCAAGTGAAACTCCATCTCAACCTATCCCTTTTCCTAGTGTGTGATATTTTTTTTTGTTACCCTGTGTGTGTGCTAAGTTTAAAAGTATCTTTCTGAGGCATCAACAAATGGTTAATAAATACAGTAGCCAAATAAAGCCTAAATAGATAACGCCTGCTGGTAGGGAATTTATATTATATACTTACATGGATATATTGTGTTTATATAGATATAGCCTGGATATTATAAAGATATATTTAGCAGTATATACTTAGCAATCGCTGACCTAGTTTGCAAGACCAGAATTTGGCTCTGTTGTGGTTAAAAAAGGATTATCAGCTACAGAATGAACTGCGATCCGGCTCCGTGTTCCACCATTGCATAAGCGAATGGACCCACCGAGCTGCGGTCCCTTTACGTAAACAGTCCTTACTGACGGGAGAGGCTTCTCCCCACCCCGCATCTTCCTTTTCTTCTTCTTCTTCTTCTTCTTTCTTCTCAAGAGAAACAATCATGGCTTGCATGGAAAGAAAATCGTGGCAAATGTTAAACAGTAAGCGAGGTGAAGCAGAAGGGGGATGTTTCTTAGCCGGTCTGAAGGCACATGATAACCAAATTGTAAGGAAAGCCCGGTGCGGCAGGCAGGCTGGCCTGTTGGAAGGGCAGTGGAGGCGGTTTCTTGTGCAGCCTGCTTCCGAGAACGTTCCCTCTTGACGCGGGCATTCACAGCGGGTGTCGCCAGCAGTGGCATCGGTAGACAAATACACCTGATGATCCGCAGAGTAACATATAGGACAACTTGAGTCGGACCGCGCACACGGTGACATCGGGTCGCCCAGATCACGGACACCGAAAGCGATCTCACGTCCCTGGTCCCCTGTGAGTCCGTCCGATGAGCCGGGTCGCTGTGCGGCCTGAGGGCTCAGCGTCTAGTGAGTGCATTTGCCTGCTTTATTTCATCCTGGCGAGCAGACCCCGCTCCCAACTCGGTCTCCCGTCAAATAAATGCAGGTTTAAGAAAAAGGTGAGACCATTCGTGGGGAAAACACAAAGTAAACAATGGAACGAACCGTGTTTGGCTTTGGTCAAAGGTGACGCGTGTGGTGGGTGTCCCGAATTTGGCGTTCGGAGGCCTGCACTGAAGGGTGACAGGAATAAAGATCACCACAACGGCATCCGGCACTGGAAGGGCACTCACCTGGGTCAGAGTCTGATCGAAGCAGGTGATGCGTGTTGGCTCGCTTCCCCCAGGTAAGCAAAGACCCTGTGAGGGGCACACCTTCGTGGATCCCACCGCAAAGGGGAAGACACGGTCCAGGGTCTAGAGTCTCAAGAAATAAATTTCAAGCCCTAAGCAGTGGGTGGCCGTAAGATCCCCTTCCAATATACGCGTGTGTGTGTGTTTCTCGATCTAGCTTCCAATTTATTGACGAGTGATTGGAGCTTTGAAAGTCACCTTGGGCTGCAGGAACCCGAGCCCTGGCCTGGTGTGTGAAGGGGGGTGAAGAGAGCATCAGGGGTCGTGTCTGCAAACTTACGAGTCTATCTCCTGCGGGACCAGGTTCGCACTGATTTTACGAGGACCTTTGGGGAAGGGCTCCGGGCTGCCACTGCCTGTCCGAGCTGCCGGAACTGGACGGCAGACAGAGGTGCCAGTGTGTGTGGTGCTCCACGATGGCCCTGGATTTTCATGCTGGTTCCCCATGTGGAGAGGGCCTAGTGGACTCCCCAGCCAGACAGCAAACACAGGCAGCTCTCCTGATGCGAGACACAAAGGCAAGAGACACACAAAAAAAGCAGGACTTAGCAGAGCGTGAGGACCCACCCATCAACCATCTCCTGGCAACTCCCCTGTTCCCAACCTCGAGGGGGCCTCCCTGGGCCCTCAGGATCAAAGTCAGACCTTACGACAGCTTGTATCCCTCTGTCCAGACCTCCATCTGCACATGCCCTCACTCTGTCCTGTGTACCTCAGGGCCTTTGCACATGCTGCCCCTTCTGCTAGCTTTGCTTTAGCAAGGCTCTACTCACTGCCCAGATTTTCTTGACCTTCCCTGCCTCTCCCCACATCTCCCACCCCACTCCGTAAGCTCCCTAGGTACCTCCTCATTATAGTATTTTAGCAGTTTATAGTCATATGTTCACATGATTATTTATTGCCTGCTTTTAGCATTAATTCAGGAGGCTGAATGTGAAATGGGCAAGCGGTTCCTAAGGTTTGCTTGCCAGGCTTCCATAAATTCACCTGGCAAAGAAACAACGGATACAGAGAGATTTAGACCATTTATTACTCAGTACGGCCAGCGGCAGGAGCTCCGTGCACTCAACAGTGTCCCCGTCCCACCACCGGGTCCCAGGCTGCAGTGGCTGGGGGCTGTGGACTGAATGCGGTGTCCCCCCCAGTTCAGATGTTGCAACCTAACCCCTCAGGTGATGGTTAGGAGGCGGGAGCTTGGGGACCAGGCGATGGGGGCCCAGCACTCCCTCACCCTGTCTCCGCCGTGGGGGCAGGAAAGGGGCCTCACCACGGAATCTGCGGGCGCCTTGATCTTGGACTCGCGGCCAACAAGGGCCCCCTTTGATGTGCGGGGAGGACGGTGCTGACCTCAGGCATTATCCAACCTATGTGGCGGGGCCGTGTTTCAGCACCGTCTACTCTGCACAGCACACAGGGGGAGCCCCGTGAACCTGAATGAGATCACGTCCCCTCTCCGCTCAAGCCTCCTCCTGCTTCCCTCCCCCCTCGGAGTGAGAACCAAAGCCCCCAGGGAGAGATGTGGACCCCGCGGGCCTCCTTGCTCCCCTCTCCTCCTCCTCTCCCCTCGACGTGCCTCCCAGCCACCGCGGCTCCGCTGGGCCTCGACCGTGACCCAGTCTTCGCCTGCTCTGTTCCTTCTGCCTGGAATGCTTTTCCCCGCAGACATTTCTGTTGCTCATAAGCCCCCGCTGTCTGGTATTGGGGCCAAGCCAGCGGTGGTGACACAGAACAGCCCTGGGTGGGGTGGGGGCCACGGGGGGGTCTCCGAGACATGCTGGGCTTACAAGGACACCCCAAACTTACAAGGGCAGCGGGCACACCTGTCCAGGCCTTGCCCTGCAGCACGACGCCGTCTCCACTCTCCTGGACAGGAAAGCAGCCTCCGGTGCCTAGGGCGGTTTGCACAGCAGGAAAGGCCGGCTCAGGGGACACAGAAATGCCAGAATCATCGCCCGACACCCAGGCAGCAGGGGTTCCGCTCGGCATGGACTCCCCGAGGCTCCGAGTGGCTGCCTGACGCCCGAACACGGGACGGCCTGGATCAGTGTCTCATCTCCCCGTTACCAGCGCGGCCTTGGGCCAGGCGCCTGACGTTCCACGCCTCAGTTTCCCCATCTGGAAAGCGGGGATAATGGCACTGCTCACCTCGAGGAGTCTTCTGAATCCTACGTGGTCCCGTGAAATGTGTGGAGCGGAGCCAGGCACACGGCCGGGGCCACGAAAGTGCCACCTGTTCCTTGCCACCGTGACCGCCTCGGGGCCTGGGTGCCCGGCTCAGCGCGGGGTCCCTCACCGCACGCTGAGCGGAAGGCGCTTTGGGGCACACGGTACTTCTTTTTACCGTTCACCTACCCGGGCGGCCTCGGGCACGTTTCCTTCCTCCTCCTGGCCGCTGAGGCGTCCCCTCCGGGCCTGGCTCCAGTGCTGCCGGCCTCCCCACCCTCGCGGCCGGCCCCCACCGCACCTGCGCCAGAAGGAAACCTCCCGCAGAAACAGGGTCTCTGTTCCGGCACCACCAGGTCCCTGGGCCCCCCGAAACCCGGTGCCGTGGCTCGGTGGCTCTGCGGTGAAGGCGTGCACGGGGCGCCCTGCAAGCGGAGAGGTGGCTGGAGACCTCCCAGCCCGTGCCTGGGGGAGCTCGGAGCCCCCGGCCCTCCCCGGCCGGGCCGAGACCCGCAGAAAATGAGCCAGAGCAAGCTGTCGAGCTGGCTCCCCGACACTTGGGCACGCGAGGGCTCTGGGATTGAAACCGTTTTGCAGCGAGGATGATGTTTCCATCACTGGTGCGAACACAGTATTAGTCAATTCCCCGCAGCCCTCCGTCCAGGGAGTCCACCTAAACGGAGTTTATTCTGAGACGAAATTGCAGCCTTTAAACTGATTTCTCGAAGGACACGGTTCATTTCTGCATCTTTACTCTGTCTTCGCGCACGGCTTCCAGACACCCAAGAACGGTGTTTTCCAAATTGTGGGCCCCCTTGGGCTGCCTCCGCTAAACAGGCACGGCTTCGGTGCCTTTGATTCGACACATCCCCCCCCCCCCCCCGAGCTCTCCGTGGCGGCTGCTCCAGGGACAGCGGCTTCGGCGGCGGGTCCGTCCCTCACGTCCGAGGAGGGAGAGAGCCGCTCACCAGCACGCGTTCCCTTCTTACGGTGGGTCGGAGGGGTCGGCCACGCTGAGAGAAAACACGGCTCCCCCGAGAGCAAAGTGGGGGAACGCCGTTTTGGCCCTCCGTTCACTTTCCATCTGCTGCATTCCACCCCCCCCCCCCCCCCGATGTCTGGTTCTCTTGCTGTTTCTGGTGACGGCTCACAGGGGAGACATTTGCTCAGGGCATCAGCCCGCCTTTCAAGCCAGACCATCCTGGTGTTGGAACACAAGGAACCATCAGACGCGGCTCCCCAATAACGGGAGGGAGGCAGGGGCGTCTTCCAAAGCCCCATCGTCTCCAGGCTCTGGCTTCCCCAAATCGCTGACGTCTGGTGTGGGATAAGCCCCACTGTGCGCAGAGCTTCAAGTGCGGGGACACCTGGTCCTTGGACCACAGCCTCCTACTAAAGGGGAGACTGAGGCCCAGGCAGAGGCCAGGGTGACCCGGGGGTGCTGCTCATGGCCGGTGGCTGCAAAGCTACAGAAACCGAATCTGGGTAGCTAAAGCCGCAGGAGGTCACAGGACCCTGAGAGGCAGAACGCGGACTTGGGAAAGGACAGAACCAGTGAAATACAGAACAAGGCGTAGCAGGGACCTTGAGCCAGAAAGACCAGCCAGCGGCGGCCGGAGTAATGAGCTGACTGGGCCGTTCCTCGTGTCTCCCTTCTTGGCCACACGTGTCGGCGACGTCCCAGAAGGGTGCACCCACCCGGCCCGGCCACGGGGCAGGACAAGAGCAGCCGCTTCACCTTGCGGTCTTTAAGGTGGGGGCCAATTACCACCGGAAATGAATCTCCCTTCGCAGCTCAGTGTCCGAGGGGCAGGACGATTCCATGCTGTTCAGTCGTACAAACTGGCTGGACGCCGGGAGGCTCAGAAGCAAGAAATACCCACGACGTCAGGGTTACGGGCCTTTTCTGGATCCCTTCCCCAGTTGGCCTGTCACACTGGGCTGCCTCTCACGTGCGTCCTGGGGCGACGGGGGGCTCAGCGTGAAGAATCTGCACCCCCCACACACCCCCCTCACACACACGGCAGGACGGCCCCGCTACACTTCCCCGTCCCCACTCGCGAGCTCTTCCTGCTGGCATCCACCTGTCAACCCTGACTTAGTGAAATGCTTTGTTGTCTCCCGCGGACCCGCAGCCACTGGCGTGACAGAGGACCTCTCTCTCTGTGATGGAGGCACTTCTCTGCAGCCCGTCTAGTTCTATTAGGGACGCTGTCGAGGCACTTTATAAAAGCTCTTCCTGAGCTGGGTGTGCCGACCGGTGCAGACTGGTCGATTGAGAGGGAGGCTTGGCCCCGTGCCTGTCCCCGGGATGCGGAAAGGCCTCTGGAACCCAGAGAAGGGGGTCTGCAAGGGAAGCTGGGCCGCCCCTGTGTTCCGAAGCAGCATCTCTTTTCCCTGGCGAGCCAACGACGAGGGCAGATCCTTGAGGGACGGCTCGCTCTGCGGCCCAACAGCCCGCCTCCAGAAGTCCTGCTTACTTGCGCTTCCCCGAGTGAGCTCAGCCTGTCGGATGTGCCCTTCTGGAATGCTTCCAGAAGGCGCTGCAAGGAAAGAACAGGGAGGTTTACAGGATGGCTGGCTGACCTAACGGGCGAGGTCACCCAGGAGTGACGGGGCTGGGGGTAGAGCAGAGGAGCAGACCCACTCATTCCCCTAATGGAGACATGCTCACCTCCGCCAGCATCCCCAGGAACCATCCCCGGCCTCGGGGGTACGGCAGAGACTGAGACAGACCACGTTTCTCATCTCAGACAGCTTGCATGTTGGTGAGGAAGACAGAAAATGAGCAACGGAGGGCCAAAGAATCTCCCCAGCAGTGGCCAGCGCGGGAGTGAAAACCTAGCTGGGGATGTTTCTCCTGGAGCGTGGGTAGCGGGAGCGTCTCTTGGAGCCGGACGTGTTGGGAGGCGCTGGCTTCTTGCTAAGTGACAAGACGGAGCCACGCGCGGCCACGCAAAGAGCAGCCGGAGGGAACAGCAGACACAGAGGTGGGCGTGGGCTCGCCACGGCTGCGGAGCAGAGAGAGTCCGGGTGCGGCCGGAGCACGGTGACCAAGGGGGAGGGGGCAGCACGTGAGATGGGAGGGAGGGGACGCGTCCAGGCAGGGACCCCAGGTTGTATGGTCACCGTGGAAGGAAGCCAGAGGGACTTTAAGGATGCGCGTGGCCCTCTGAGTTGCGTTTTACAGAAAGGCCCCTCTGACCCCGGAGCAGACAAGAGAGGCATCTGGGGGAACAGGCAACCACAACGGTCCGGAGAAAGAGGACGAGGGCCTGGGTGACGGAGCTGGCGCGAGGACACGGAGGAGTGGGTGCACGGAGGCACAGGCCGCAAGGGGACAGCAGCCGTTACTTTAGTGGCTGGAGCTCTTGGCATCAGGCCGAGTGTTCCTTTTTGTCAACCCACACACAAGCGTCCAAGGAAGATGGTTACAGAAAGGAGCTCCTGTCGCTGAGTCTGGTCGACTCCTCACTGCCTTATGTCCCGCGTCCCCTCCATCACGAGCACTAAGGGGGTCTCTCCCCCTCCCCATCCGGCCACATCCTTCGGCCCCGAGCTGCCCACTCTGCTCCCTGAGACCCGAGGCATCTTCCCCAAACGGGAAGCCAACCCTTCCCTCTTCCAGCAACACCCCACGTCCTTCCCTAGATGCTCTGCTGTCTGTCCAGGCCTTGCCCTATCTGTCCTGCCGTCTCAAACCCCAGACCCTTCCTCCTCAGACCCTCCTGGAAACCGACTGGGGGCTGAGTGCGAAGAGCTGACCCCTGAGCAGGTGCACCCAATGTGATGCCTTCTCAATTTGTTTTTTAACATAAAACATTGACCTGGCATTTTATGAAAGCCACGGGTTTTTATTAATTTTTTTTATTTTTTGATGTTTATTTATTTCTGAGACAGAGAAAGACAGAGCATGAGCAGGGGAGGGGCAGAGAGAGAGGGAGACACAGAATCAGAAACAGGCTCCAGGCTCCGAGCTGTCAGCACAGAGCCCGAAGCGGGGCTCGAACCCACGAACCGTGAGATCATGACCTGAGCCGAAGTCGGACGCTCAACCGACTGAGCCACCCAGGCGCCCCAGGAGGTGTTTTTTAAAAGGCACTGGGGTTTTTTGAACATGTAGATTGCTTTGGGTAGTATCGACATTTCAGCAATATTTCTTCTCCCGGTCCACATCAGAGTGGCTGATGTCAACCACTCAGCAAACAACAGATGTTGGCGAGGATGTGGGGAAACGGGAGCCCTCCCGCACTGTTGGTGGGCATGCGAACTGGTGCAGCCGCTCTGGAAAACGGTGTGGAGGTCCCTCAAAAAGTTACAAATAGAACTGCCCTACGACCCAGCAATGGCACTACTAGGCATTTATCCAAGGGACACAGGTCTGCTGTTGCAAAGGGACACATGCACCCCAATGTTTATATGTTTATAGCAGCACTATCAACAATAGCCAAAGTATGGAAAGAGCCCAAAGGTCCATCGATGGATGAACAGATAAAGAAGATGTGGAGTATATCTACAATGGAGTATTACTCGGCGAACAAAAAGAATGAAATCTTGCCATTTGCAACTGCGTGGATGGAACTGGAGGGTGTTATGCTGGGCGAAATGAGTCAGTCAGAGAAAGACAGGTATCACATGCTATCACTCGTATGTGGAACTTGAGGAACTCATGAACACAGGGGAAGGGAAGGAAAAATAAGATAAAAACAGCAGGAGGCAAACCATAAGAGACTCTTCAATGCAGAGAACAAACTGAGAGTTCCTGGGGATGAGGAGGTGGGGGGCGGGGGTGGGCACTGAGGACACTTGTCGGGATGAGCCCTGGGGGTCACATGTAAGTGATGAATCAGTGGGTTCTACTCCTGAAGCCAATACTGCACCGTATGTTAGCTAACTTGAATTTAAACAAAAAATTTAAAATGCAATGAATAAAAGCCTTGGTGTTTTGTAAAAGCTCACTAAGTGATTCTATCACACAGCTGGGTCTGAGGATATTAGATAAGTGGGCAGGGATTGTTTGTGTAGCTTTTCCCTGAGTGGGGGTACTGTGGACCCCCCCCCCCAGTAAAAAGGGAAGTGGGAGCGCAACAATTAGACTCCTTTCTCCACTCCGGTGCGACCTGCCTGCTCGGAAAATGACCAGGGACGAGAGCAGAGAGGCCCCACGAGGTGTGGCATCTGCATTCTCTCTGGTCGGTCTCCTCCCTGTGTCTTTAGCCTAATATTTGGGGAACTGATACCGGGCTTGGGGGAGCTCCTGTGGAGGCCCGTGACCCGCTGTGGACGCGGTGCCTTCACTCCGCGTCCGCGGCGTGGGAGGACGGTGGCTGGCCCAAAAAGCAGATGTTTGGCGAGCGTTCGATGGGCGGACGGCTCGGTGCTGAGCGGAGCACGCCTGCCATTTTGCAAAAACATCCCCCGTCTCCTCCGGTTCCTCGAGTTCGAACAGTTCTCACTGTGCCACTGAGACCCTCAACTCATCAATTACAAACATTAACTGTAAATTATACTTTTGCATAGTTAATTCAGCCTCTCATTATGTATTTAGTGGAGCTCAGCAGGCATAAAATTCAATAGCAAGCTTTGGAGCAGCTCCAACTGTCTTCTGTGATATTTGGAAAATACGAAGTTTTAGTAGTGGACCTTGGAGCGTGTCTTTCCTGGAAGGTCTCCAATGGGCTCTGCTTTTGGCTTCGCTCTTGGAAGGAGTTCAATGCTTCTGGGAAGGCTGATAGCTTCAAAGGATGCGTCTGCCCCCCTGTCTCCACCAAGCAGAGGCTCTTCCTCCTTCCTAGAGTCGAAATTAATATTAACCTGACCAGTGGAAGGAAAGAAAAGTGTGAATATCAGCGCACTTGGCTCCTGGAGCCATCACTCATTCATTATTCATTCAACAAATATTTACTGAGCACCTCCTATGGTCAGCGCTGTGATGTATCATGAGGATAGAACAGTGAGCGTTGAGAAGAGGGAGGCAGATGGTAAATGACCAAATGCATCTAAATGTCTAATGTGTCGTGTGGCGATACAGATAAAGTGGCTGAGTGAGCCGTGCATAATAGGGCGAATGCAGCGGTGGGTGAGCCATCAAGACGTCTGGGGCAAGCAAGTGCAAAGGCACTGAGGTAGAAAGAAGCTTGGTGTCTTTGAGTAATACTAAGGAGGCCAAAATAGAAAAATCCGGGAAGAAAATGGTAGATAAGGAACAGTGTAGGGAGAGAGAGACACACTGAATTATTAAGATATGGAGGATGAAAGTTACTTCCCGATTGCTAATCCCGAGGAGAGGCTCAGAATTGTCAGTCAGTGAACGTTTGTTACACCATATTCCACAATCTGCAACCTCTAGTGTGCGAAACAATGTATACAACTCTCTTCCTTCATCTGTCCTTGCGCCTTAAGCCCCCCTGCTGCTCCGTAGCAGAAAAATTAATCTGGTTGATTCCAAGCTTGCTGAGGCATCTCACATTCAAACACAGCCCGGCAGTTTGTCAAGCTTGGTCTGACTTTCTTCAATATTAGCCCAGTGGGAAGAGTCGGGTGACTGTGGACTATGGAATTGGGTCTTCACATAGATGTTCCCTCTTCTGGCTTCATCCACAGGGATGCCACCCTGTGCTGGGCGTGGTCATTGTTTGATGCTGATGTTCATGAGGTTTCCAGGCTTCTACCTGACCTCTGAGAGCACCCCAGGTGCCCCTCTGCGGGAGACTGAGGCCAGGTTGGGGTCCGCCTCTGTTCTGTCAGTGGACTTCAGTACCTTCCCTGGAACTCGGTGAAAATTCTGCCGCTCCCCTGCGCCACTCAGGGCCTTTGGGGGCCAGGCAGTGGGGTGGACTCCTCCTCCTCCCTGCTTCTTGCACCCCAAGCTGATTGTGTTCAACCTCTGCCATATCCCGCTGGGAAAGCACAGAGGATAACCTAAGGTCTCGAAAGAGCTGTCAGGGCCCACATCCCCTCTCTGTTGCTGTGTAACAAACTGTCCCAAGTTCGTTATCTTCAAACAACTCTAATTTGTCATAATAAATAGGACACCCATGGGCAATTCCTCTGTTGTTTTTCCCTAGACTCTCATATAGAGCCCTTGGACCTAGGATGGCTGGGCCTCTCTGTCTCCATGCGGTCTTGCATCTGGGCATCCCCACGACCCAACTGGATCTGACGGGATGGAACCAGTGCTTTCCCCTGGGGGTAGGGACCACCATGGCGGCACCAGGAAACCCACCATGGTGCTGCAGAACCCTAAGAATGTCGTACGGGTCCATGCCTCTCCCACCCAGACCTCCGAGGTCCTCTTGGCAGCTGTATTTCTTGAAGTGTGACCCAATTTAGCTAAAATTTCAGCTGCTTGCCAATTAATATAGCATACATTCCTGGCGTGTTAGGTTCGGGAAACTGCAGCGTGCATGGAAAATAAAAGCTAGCCAGAAAGCATTCCACAATTGTGCCATTGTGTGGCCCAGAGATCCCTGGAGCCGATGGGAGTCGGGGGAGGATCCCACAGGGATCGAGAGGAACTGGGCACCTTCCTGCTTTCTCCTCACCTATCAAGGGTTCTCCTTGGCCCACAGTTTCGTTCAGCTTACCCGTATCCCTCTCGCAGACCCCAGTTTATTTCACTAATTGGATTAGTTGCCAAGATTTACACAGCTGTGTGCCAGGCTCCCAGGGTGGTTAAGCTTGCACATTTATCTGCCTGAATATGCACAATACCCTGCAAGACCAGAGTGTATAGCCCCATTTCAGAGATGAGGAAACTGACACATGAGTGATACGCATAGTAACCCCAGGCTAAGTGTGGGATTCATATCCAAGGCTTTGCCTCCAAAGCCTGGGCTCACACTCACCCGTCATGCTGTAGCAAGGAAAATAAGTGACAGGATGTGCTCCAGCCAGATCCAGGGGCAGAGTGGACGTGAATCTGACACCCCGTGGGGGGACGTTGGGTCAGGACCTGGGGGGCTTGGGTATGGTCCTGTTTTCTCCCCACCTGCTGCCTTCAGCAAATCCCAGGTCTTGTGGCCCCAAGAGGACAAAGGTTTGCAAGTCCTTCTAGGTTACTGAACAGCAGAAATATTATAGTGGTAACATAGTTGCGATTGTGTGTTCTAAGCTCTACACGCGTGCTATATACCATTTTTCCCTGCAGTAGCCTCGTGAGGTTGGCTTAGCACAAATCAAGAAGCCAGTTCTTACAGAGGTGAAATTAGCGGTTCTCACACCTTGCTGCGTATTAGAATCATCTGCAGAGTCCCTAAGAATGCCCGGTTTCACTCCAGACCGGTGAAGGTAAGATCCCAGAGGTGGGACTCAGACATCAGAATTTTTTAAACCTCCTCCACCAAGTCATTCAAGATTGCCACCAAGGCTGAGAACTGAAGGGTTAAGTAACTCACCCGGGATCGTTCCCAATCCCACTGAGGAGCAAAGTCAGAAATCAAACCTGCGTGTCTGATTTCAGAGCCCGTGGTCGTAACACCTACCCAGTACAATTGCTACATAGACACCGGGAAGCAAAAAAGTAATAATAATTTACAAGTGAAGTGCTTGGAAGTCACAGAGAGAGAAACTTTTTGTGGGTAGCTGTAATTGCTGATGCCGTGGCCGCACATTAAAATCACCTGAGCATTAAAAATCCTAGTGTCTGAGTGTCACCTCTTGAGATTCTGATTCCGTTGGTCCAGGGTAGACCCAGGTATCAATCATTTTTCCCTTACTCTCTGCAGGTGATTCTAACATGCAGCTGAGTCTGAAAGCCCTGCTTTATAGGACGAGAAGGCTCGGATTGTTTTCATGAGGGCTGCGATTCTCCTCTGAAGCACTGTCATCGGTACCAATGGGATTTGCAGGAGAACGCTCGCAGTAGAGAACTCACTTTCCTCACCCCTTCATACATGTATCCGCTCCTATAACATTTCAGGCTTTGGGGGCTGACAGAGAGAGAAGGTGAATGTTTCTTCTTTAAATCCAAACTCCTAATCTAGTTCAAAGGTGCTTGGGAACAGAGCAACCTTCCTGGCTTTTCTTCCCCTGTCTGTCATGCACTGTTAACATGCATCTTTCCCTATGTGCTAATTGCAGACAGCAAGGACGAAAGATCCTTCCTCGCTGCCCTGGTATCTTTTAGGGTGTGTTATCTTAGCCATTCGGATTTCTCCACTCAGCCCTTTGAGCGTGGGCTTCTGATGCAAAAACAATCCAGGACAGTAGAAAATTAGTTGTGGCACCATCGGTTTTGATGACAGAACAACTGGTTTTGTCCCAGGCTCTGGTCTTTTAAGTTTCCTTTGCTCCCGCCTACTCTCCATGTCTCTCTCTCCACACTTTTTCGTAATTTTGAGGCATTTGGTAAGTTTCCTTTTCTTTGCCAGTCAACCCAAGGTGACTTCTGTTCCTTGCAACTCATATCCTGACGTGATTCCTTCAGCACCATGGAGAGCTCTTGGAGGTCCCTTAGGCATCTGTGTTGACATTGGGGTCAATGAACTATCTAATAAAGTCTTCCTGGAAGGGAAGCGGGTGTCCTTTGCCTTCATGAAATTCGCATGAAGCAGAATGCATAAAATAAAAGCCCGGACTGAATGACTCTGTTCTCCTGGACTGGCTTCCCTATTCTAAGGTTGATTTCTTCATTTTGTTAGCCTCATTTCTTTCTGTCACCAGTGGCTGTTGAAATCCTGTACACCCGATAGTGGAGAAGGGGAGTCCTGATGGGGCCATAACACACCCCCCAGACTCCATTTTCTTACGAGATAGAGTTCAGTCGCTAAAAGGTTTGGTAAATTGGGTTTCCACAGGTCCAAACTTGATTATGACTATTGGGGGAATTTATTTGTTTTTGAGTAAGAGCTTTTTTTAAGCCAATTTTGAAAATTTCTTTCAAGAGTTACTGCAATAAATCTACACTATTGATTTAGCAAGTGGTGGTTCTTAGGCACCCTCTGGAGTCACTTAAGTGTTTAAATTCTTCTCTTTATTACTCCAACAGTACCACTGGCCCCAGATGGGCAGACATGCAGGGCTCTTGGGCCCTTCAAGGCAAAAGCTTAGCAAAGATTTCCATCAGCTCAGAGACGGCAGGAGGGCACTGACGACGGACAAAACCACACACAGATTTCTTCCTTTCTTGGTCTCCATCTGCCAGCGGAAGTTGTGATACCGTGGTGTCGTGTCTGACGGGGACAGCTATGGAGTAAACACAAATCCGAATAAATCCCAGATGGCAATGAATGGTGGAGAATTATGTCTCTACTGTGGCTTGTTCTCAGGGACTCCTGGACCAGCCCTGAGGGGCATGTTTTAATGGTGGCTTTAGGCAGTCAAACCTCAAGTCACTGAGCACAAACACAGTGCCAAGTTGTGCTAAAAACAAGAACAGTTAACGTTTGCTGATGTTCGCTAGTGCGAAAGCATTCTAAGTGCGTGACACCCGTTGGCTCATTTCCTTATTCTCACACCAACTCTGTGAAATGGGAACAAGTCGCATCTCCAGTTTGCAAACAGGGAAAAGGAGGCCGAGTTGCCCAAAGGTACCGAGCTGGTGGAACCAGGATTTGAACTCAGGACCCACAGCGCGCTCGATCGTAACGCTTGCTGTGTTTCCTTGGCAGAGTCTCGCGTGACAGTCTTGGCCCCACCCCCCTGGTTCCCTCCTCCCTCCCTTCTCTTCCTTCCCTCGTGCCTTGTTTTCTTCTCCATCCTTTAAATAAGTACTTCTTGGAGGCCCAATATTATAACACGTAGGGGTGGAGTTGCTTTTGGTGCTGCAGGGGTGACGTTAAGGACCAACTCCAGTCCCACGGCCACCGCTGTCACTGCCCCTTGGTATGCTAAGGGTCCTGGGACCACAGTTTGGAAACCATCCCCCTGCATTGTCTTCAGGGCCCCATCGTCCAACGAGCATGGCCCTTCTTTGCAGTGCTGCCTCCAGAAGACAGGGATACCACCTTCCTGAGCCAGAGACCGCAAACTGACAGCCAGCAGAGATGCAGATTTGAGCGGCATCACGGCTAAAAGGTTGAGGTTCTTATATTTTAAAATTCAGACATTTTATAGAAAAACTCCAGAAAAAAAAAAAAAACGCTTCATGATCCACAAGGCGGCGGTTGGTGGGAGCGAGGAGGCCACGTATCCATTCAGATGAGCAGAGCCGGACCACAGGCACCATGTGGCTTTCTCCCCTAAGCGCCCCTAAAGTCTCACGTTTCAAACTGTGGCTCAACTCACTTTACTGTGGGTATGTCACATTATGTAGATTTTAGGGACGAAGCAGGTAAAAGCCGTGTGGGGTGAGGGAGGGTAGGAAGAAGCACAGTCCCACAGAAGTCCAGGAGAACCGACGAAGGAGTCGATTCTTTCTTCCCAAAGGAATTCCTCGTCTGGAGTCAGAATGTTTCATCCCGAGCCTCCCTGGGGTGTATCTCACTGTCAGGCCGGGCTTGCCTGGCCTATTCTGTCGCATCTGTTCCCGAGATCCCTGCCGACACGGGCCAGCTTCTTGCTCCTCTCGGCCTGAGGTCTCCAGCCCCCTGCAAAACTGTGTCAACCTTCTGCCCCCAGCACCACCCTGATGCCACTCTGACCCGGGATTCTGCACAGCTCCGGGGAAAGCTGGAGTTTCCCCCACACTGTGACTCCTAATTGTTTTTCCATCTTGAAACCAAGAGTCAGCACGAGTGGGGGGCTGTGGCAGGTTCCCGATGGGCACCTGGCCAGGCACTGCCTTCCACCCCTGGTTGAGCACCACATAGTGCAAAACGCCTCCTGGGTGCAGGGACCCGAGAAAGTGCTCTGCTCTGGCATTTGTGCAAAATAGGAACCACAATTACCTCTGAAAGGGATTTTATTGGGATTTGAAATAATATATGCATGGGACCTGGTCCAGTGCCTGGTACGCAGGGAACATTTCATACACGGTGGCTTGTTGTCTTTTTTTTTTTTTTTTGATTTTTAAAAATACTTATTTATTTTTAAGAGACAGAGCGCAAGTGGGGGTGGGGCAGAGCGAGAAGGAGACACAGAATCGGAAGCAGGCTCCGGACTCCGAGCTGTCAGCACAGAGCCCGACGCGGGGCTCGAACCCACGAACCGTGAGATCGTGACCCGAGCTGAAGTCGGACGCTTAACCGACTGAGCCACCCAGTTGCCGCTTGTTGTCTTTATTCTTACGTTACCTTGAGAATACCTCAGGAAAGTCACCTGTCGCCTGCAAAAACCATATAACACGATATCTTTCAAAGTCGCAAAGGCAAACTCCGCGTCTCTTTTCTCTTGTCCGGCACTGAGACCCCCTTTCGCACAATTGCAGCGGAAGAGGACGCAGCTCGGGTTGAGTTGAGCTGCCCCTTCCGCATTCCAGTGTCCTACCTGGAGAAGGGGAAGGCTGTCATTTCAGTCGTCTAGATGACGGCGCTTAGTCTCAGTAGGTGGGGTCGGCTGCTGTGATGCTCAAAATAGAGTTTTCTAAGAAAATGAAGATGGGCACGGGTTGAGGCACGTCGCAGACTCTAGCACATCCCAGTGGGGCCACAGCAGGGTCTTGGGGCTTTTGTCTCATCCGTGACCAAGGAAGATAGACTGAGCAGAGTCTATCAAGCAACCGCTGGACGTCTCCAGCGTACTCAGCCCGTACCCAGCTCTGCCGAGGAAGGAGGTGCCCGTGCGAGGGTTCTTGCTAACAGAGCACAGTTGACCCCCTGACATAAAGCCCCGCCTGTCGCCCAGGGAAGAGACAGACTGGGCCAGAGCAGGTGGGAAGGATTTCTGGGGGCCGAGTCGAGCAGGCTCAGGTCCCTGCAGGCTTAGCTGCCGGACCAAGTGTGACTCTCTTAGTTTGGAAACATTCCAGACTCCGGACACTTCTTCCTCATTTTCCAAGGCCAAGTCGTCCGTTCTTGAGATTGCACAGCTCATGGGCGGATGCACCAGACAACGGATTTGTGTTCCCTCCCACGAGGGTATCCAGCATCCCATAAACCGTGGTTTCCTTGGTACCACTTCCCGCGCGGAGAGCACGAGGCAGATTCCCGAGTCCCGGGGGGCTTTGGTCAGTGCGGCCACCTCCCCGTCACCTCCTCCCCCAGCTGCCGAACAGGGCTGAGGGTGATGGGCTGGAGAATTAGCCTTCTGGCTGCTGAGCAAGCCCCCCAAAGATCGGGTGGGTGTGTCCTTATCACCCCAGCAAAGGGAAGGGTTTCTCTTAGCAACTCGTCATAGTGGTACCGGCCTCTGTTTGGGGGGTACAGGGTTGTTGTTCTTTTTAAGTTTATTAATTTATTTTGAGAGAGAGAGAGAGAGAAGAGAGAATGACAAGCGGGCTCTGCACCATCAGCACAGAGCCCGGTGCAGGGCTTGAACTCATGAACTGTGAGATCGTGACCTGAGCCGAGATCAAGAATCAGACGCTTAACTGACTGAGCCACTGGGGCAGCCCTGGGGTGCAGTTGGTAAGCAGACCTGTTTCCCTCTCGACGTGCCATGGAAAGTTCCCCTCGATTCCCTCGGAAACGCGGGGGACGCCAGCCTGCGATAACTGCCGTCGGCTGCCCGGCCCCCCACGTTCCGGAGCACAGCACGGGGGCAAGCGGGCACTGCAGGCCCTCCGCTGCCCGGCTTTCCGGCTCACCAGCATCCTGCCCTGCAGACTCCGCTGCGTGCCTGGAAAGCCTCCTTCCTGCCCATTTCCACCAATGGCGATTCTGTCGATTCGGCAGCTCCAGAGAGCTCTCCCGGTTCCCTTTCTCTGACCTCCCGCAACAAGGGCTGGTGTAGGTGATAAATACTCGAGGCTCTGCAGGCTTTCCACAGCCTCACTCCGCTACTCGCCCCTGCTCCTGCAGCGCAAAAGCGGCGGAGGCGACACGCAAAGCCCACCCAGGGCCGCGTTCCAGCGAAACGGTTCACGCAGACGGGCGGCAGCCTGGATTCGACTCACGGGCCGCGGTCTGCCGACCCCCTCACTGGAGAAACTCACTCGCTGGGTGCCTCGTGACCCCACACTTGACCTCCGGCTGCCGTGGAGAGCACAGGTTCAGGGGTCCAGAGATGCCACCTTCGCTCTGACTCTGCGGGGTCGTGAGCAAGCCGATTCCCCCTTCGGGGGCCTTCGCCGCGGTGTCTGAAAAAAACGAGAAGTTTGGACGGTCACACCCGCTGGGGCAAGCTTGCTAACGAGACACGTGTCTGGGCTCACCTCGGATTCAGGGTGTTGAGCGGGACGCCTCGTGGGGAACCAGAGTCCCGCTAGCTACGGGCCCCTCCGTCGAGGCACAAGAGGCCGTGTCAGGGTGTGCGAGGCAGGTCACGCGGTCTCCAGGAGAGCTGCCGCGATGAGCCAGCGAGGCAGCCGGGAGGACACCGGTGGAGAAAAGCAGCAGCTGCGTGGAAACCTGGCACCAGCCGGCCGGCACAGTGACCGAGGGCTGTTCGCGGGAGGTGCCCCCGCCCCTGCCCGGAACTGCTCACGTCCTCCGAGCTGCCGCGTCGTCATGGCCCCCCCCCCCCCGCCTGCATCCCCAGCCCCCTCAGCCCTGCACCCAGACGCCGAGGGCCCTGCTGTGATTGTCGGCCCCTACAGGACAGGAGGAGACGCCAGGGCGGGTCAACGGTGGTGAGCGAGCCACCTGCCACGACGGGCTCACCCGCCAAACTCAGCTCAAAGGGAGTCTCTTTAGTCCAGAGTTCCCCAGGCTCCTTCTGCAGGGATAAGGCCACGGGATTCGCCGCTTGTCTGAGGAGCTGGTACAAACCGGCCCAGACACCTGTGAACACCCAGCACTCCAGACTCTGCCCGGTTCCTCCCTTGTGAGGGCCGCTCCCTCCGTCCCAGCCGCCATGGCCCTGACGTGGAGGTCGTGCCCGCACCGTCCCCGGCAGGTGTCTGCTCTCTCCTTAGATGCGAGTTGCAGCCCGAAGGAGAGAAAAGGGCCCTCGCACGGAACACGGTCAGCTAAAAGCCATTTATCTCCTTTGCTCCCTCCCTTCCAGAAGCAGCAGCTCGTTCAGCGAGGTCGTGCAGATGAACTTCGAAATAGCCAGCTTCAGCAGCCTCTCGGGGACGCAGCCCATCACCTGGCAGGTGGAGTACCCACGGACGGCGACCACCGACACGGCCGTGTCCGAGATCTTCATCAGCCAGAAGGACCTGGCGGCCATCGTCCCCCTGGCCACGGTAAGGGACCTCGCCTGCGCCCCGGGGGGGGGGGGCCTCCCCTCTGTCCCAGGACGCGCGCTGCCTCCAGAGGCTCCAGGGCACTGGCACGTCCCTGTGCCTTGAGGAGGGGCCGTACCATCAGCCTGGCCTCTCTCAGCCCAGGTTACTGTCCTGCGACCCTCACCACGCTCGCTGCAGCCCCATCCCGGTTCGCCATGTGCTTGATTTCCCTCCATTTGGGCTGCTTGTTTTTCTTGTTATCTTCTGCTCCTTTTGTCGTGTTCCCATAAATACGTTGTAGTCTTGGCTTCAGGAGCAGAACCCAGTGCCCATCCCCCATCCAGCCCGCTCCCCCTCCATAAACCCTCAGTTTGTTCTCTGTATTTAAGACTCTCTTAGGGTTTGCCTCCCTCCCTGTTTTTATCTTATTTTTCCTTCCCGTCCCCCCGTGTTCATCTGTTGTGTTTCTCAAATTCCACCTGTGAGTGAAGTCATCTGATAGTTGTCTTTCTCTGCCGGACTTATTCCATTTAGCAACCATCCACGTTGTTGCAAATGGCAAGATTTCATTCCTTTTCATCGCTCAGTAGTATTCCACTGTGTATATACACCACATCTTCTTAATCTATTTGTCATCCGTTCATTTGGGCTCCTTCCATAATTTGACACAGTGACCAGGGACCTGTTAGGGGTGCAGCGCCCGTTTGAATCAGCATTTTGGTGTTCTTTGGATAAATACCTAGAGTGCACTTGCTGCATCGTAGGGTGGTTCTACGTTTCATGTTTTGAGGGACCTCCACACTGTTCTCCAGAGCGGCTGCGCCAGTTTGCATTCCCACCAACAGTGCAAGAGGCTCCTTTTAAACAAATTTTTTAATGTTTATTTATTTTGAGAGATAGAGAGAGAGAGAACAGGGGAGGGGCAGAGAGAGAGGGAGGAAGAGAATCCTAAGCAGGGTCCACAATGTCAGTGCAGATCCCGACGTGGGACTTGAACTCACAGCCGTGAGCATGACCTGAGCCAAAATTAAGAGTCAGATGCTTAATCGACTGAGCCACCCAGGCGCCCCTCTGCTTCTTGTTTATAAGGAAGCGTCAGGCCCCTCTGTATGTTAGTCGGATAAGCGAGGCAAGACTACCGCCACAAACAACCTCAGAAACTCAGGTGCTCAGCACAACACAAGTTATTCTTGCTTATGTTTCATGGATCAAATGGTAGGGGGCTCTGTTCCGGCCATGTCTCAGGGGCATCACCATCTTGTAGCTATGACATCAGGAACATGTGGCCTTCACGGTCTCTGGGACAGAGGAACGGACGTGTGGAAAGTCACATGCGAGCTTCTCTAAGCGATGGCATGGAAATGACGTGGGACTTTCCACACCCACGCGGCTGGTCACAGGGAGTCCCGTGGCCCCATAAGGTTTCCAGAGGGCTGGGTGAGCACCATTGCGGGGCAGGTCAACACGTCATTGACCTGCGTGGGTCACAGTGCGAACCCGTGCCGCGACTTCTGGCTCGACCCTGTGGCTGCTGGAAATGAGCCCGGGAGAGAAAACAGTGAGAAGGTAGATGGCACTTTGGCTCCGAGGTCTCTCACCTAGCACGCTGGGACTTTGTCCAGGGCCATCCCTGAGCTCGGCTTTGCTCCACGTAGGGATGCTTTGCCAGGAGGTCCAAGAGGATGGCGTTCCAGAGGCGCGTGGTTCAGTTTCCACTGTCTTTGCTGAATTCTCCCTCCCTCACACGGAGCCTGGCGCAGATATTGCAAAAGCAATTTCTGTTCAGCTTTGGGGTGAGCAGGCTTCACTGACACCAAGTTGGGAAATCCATCAATTAGGATTCTTTGGGTTACATGTGACCAAATGCTACCCAGTTGGCTTAAGCACAGGGAGAATCTGCCGGCCCGTGTGACTCAGAATCCAGGATCCGTCCTGGCCTCGGGTCCGCCCGATCAGACCCAACTCTGTCTCCGGGACTCCGTTTCTCTGCCTCTTGGCTTCCCTGAGTCTACGCACGGTGGCAGCGTGGCAGCCTATACTCTCGCCAAATGGTTCAAGCCTCGAGCCCAGGAAGATCAGCCAGCTCATTTCCAGAAAGCGCGACCAAGGTCTCGTTGCCAGGACTGCTCCTGTGGGGTCCTGCTGTCTGCCCGAGGCGGTCGCCGTGGCAGGGACGCTACGTGCCCAGAGTGAGCGTCGCCTGGAACAGATGCCGTGGACGTCCCCTCCCGCCCTCGCCCCGCCCACCTCCTCACGCACTGGCACGTTATCACCTGAGAGTTCTGTCTCGCCTGCAAAGCCGTCCTTCCCGCCTGCGCGGCAGGACAGACGCACCGAGGAGTTTGCATGTCCCCATCCAAGGAGCCCTCTCCCCCGCGACAAACGGGAGTTGGCACGGACTTATTCCAGCGCCCTGGGCCCTCCCGTGGGTCAACGCAGCTCGGCATGGGGCCTTCCCCCGCCCGGCGGTTCTGGCCAGACACCTCGCGCTGTGGTCCCGAGTGCCCTGCTCTGTCTCACTTCCCCACCCCCTGGCTGAGTTTGCCTGCCCCTCCCAATAAACCACTTGCAATGGAATCCTTCTGGGAAGACCCAAACCAAGATGCGGGTCAACCACACAAACCACATGAGTTTGAGAGCAGAGCGGTTTCCGGATCATTTCACTAGAAAACACGAGAATGGACACCGGGCAGCAAACAGCACACGCGGCCCCTCCTAATATCTGACGGGCGAGGAGGCTGAGGTGCCTTTCCCAAGCAGTGAAGCCACTCTGTGCACAGGGAACCCACAGACTACAACCCCAGGGCCAAACCCAGCCTGTGCTCGCTTCTCTAAGTACAGATTGTTGGGGACGCAGCCACACCCGTCCATCCCTGACCCCTTCCGCTGGTCACAGGAAGAAGTGAGTAGTTGGGGCAGGTGCTGAGTGGTCCACAGCGCCCGTACTGCCAGCCCTTTCTGGAAAAAAAGCATCCGACCTCTGCTGAAGGAGACCCGAGAGGGTCATTTCTAAATGCTGGCTGAACGGGTGAACCACCCAGGAGGTTTAGAAATTGGTGCAGTTGGGGCGCCACCCTGACAAATTGAGTGCGGATCCCTGGAGGTGGGACCAAGCACCACCGGAAGATTCCGTGGTGCAGCCACGGTTGGAGACGAGTCTCTCTCGGACTTCAAACGCCATTACTCTCACATTACTGTTACCAGGGCGCGTCGGTGAGAGCTGGTAAGCGAACGCGCTGAATCCCACGATGGACTCCAGGAAACAGATCAGAGCTCTTTGGGTTACACACCCTCCCCACCCCACCCAACTCAACCCAAGCATGGCTCATGGAAGGTAAACGTCTAGGAAAGCGTTCTCACTCGTGTGCGCTCAGATCACCTGGAGACTCTTCGTGGAGGCAGATTCTCATTCAGGAGGTCTGAGTTGGGTACTTTCACAAGGTCCTGAGTCGTGCCAGTGCTGCTGGTCTGGCGGACCAGACGTTGAGTGCTGACGATCGAGTTGAGCGAAATCTGTCATCGGGGAAGATGGTTTCCCTTCTGCTTTCCTCTTGTGTCCCTCCCGGTTAGAGTCACTTGCAGGAGGCTGTGCTGGGCGGTGCCACGCTGACATTTTCATGGCATCGGGTCCAGCAGGAGGAGAGCAAAAGACGCCTCGGTGCCAACACTCAAGCAAATCTCCCGGCACTGGCTCTGATTAGAACGGATTGGCTCAGCTCGGGTCGCGCGACCAACCTGAAGCCAGTCACTGGAGCCAAAGGGCGTGATGCTCTGATTGGAGGGGTCTGGGGGACTTGTCTTCCCGGAGCAGGTGTGGAGTCAGACTGAGAGCGGGTGGGCATGGTGCATGATGGGAAACTCTGGCTGCCCCTGGGAAAGGGGGAGCAGACAGACACAAAGAGCAGATCCTCACCACAGAAGGTATCATCTACCCCCAGGACCCGTTAATACGTTGAGGTCGGAGACTGATTGCTCCTGACTTTGCGTGTCCAAGAATAGGCATCAACAATGTATAGCCCGTGGGCCAGAGTCAATCCGCTGCCTGTTTCTTGTATACCGTACAAGCTGGGGATGGTTTGTGTGTTTCCAAATAGCTACATTTTAAATAGTTATGTAAGGAGCGTTTTAGTACACTCCATTTTGCCTCTCGGCCAGCAAACCCTGAAATACTTTCCATCTGGCCCCTCAGGGAGAAAGTTTGCAGGCTTATGACACGGATTATCACCACCAGTTCTAGGGTGTAAGAGCCTGGCTCCTGTCCTACCTAGTTTAAACAGAGAAGGCATTCAGGGGCGCCTGGGTGGCTCAGTGGGTTAAGCCTCCGACTCTTGATCTCAGCTCAGGTCATGACTTCACAGTTCGTGAGATCGAGCCCCACATCAGCTTCTGTGCTTGGGATTCTCTCGCTCCCTCTGCCTCTGCCCCTTCCCTGCCTTGTGCTCGCTCTCTCTCTCTCTCTCTCTCTCTCTCTCCCTCTCAAAATAAATCCACTTAAAACCATTTACAAGAAACAGAGAAGGCATCCAGATATGGTGAAAAGCAAAATCACGATAAGGATAGGAGATGTTATTTTGTCCCACTTTCCAAGGAACAAGAAAGCCCTCTTTGGAGCGTGATGTGATTATTGGGGTTGTCGCGTTTTGGTAGATGGCATGACTACTGATGTCATACCCAGAATCCGTTTGTTGGCGAGTAACTGTGAGTGAATTCAAACTGGCTTCACCCAAACGATCTCTGATGGCCCCACATCTGTGCGCGGGGCACAGACCGCCGGCCCGTGTTCAGGTGCTCGTGTGACGTCATCCCCCGCAAGGTTTTTCCTTTTTTTTTTTTTTTCTAGATGAGAAATGCTGTGTTTTGGTTTTGTTCTGTTTTTTCAAAAAGTAACTAGGAAGCAAATCCTTATGTTACCTGTTAGCGAGCCGACTGGTCAGGTCTGGGAAATAAGTAAATTGTCCCCATTGTCGCTCATTCTGAAGAAAAACCGTCAGAAACCTAAGACAGAGGATCACCGGGTGGGCAGTGGGCCTCAGGGGGCACGGTGCTCACCTTAAAACCAGGCCTTCTCACGCGCCCTCCGAAATCCAGGGAGGGAGCTGGGAATGTGGTGATTCTTCAGGAGCCTTGGGTCCCTCTCACCTGCAGGTTCCATCCGGCTCCCAGGGAGTCCGTGAGGTGAACGCGAGGCTGTGTCTCAGCTCTCCTGCAGAGGGAGCCGTCGAGGCAGGACCTCCAAAGCCACACTGTCCCTTGGCCCTGCTGTAAGCCGGCGGGGGTAGAGGGGTGGTGGTCTCTTTTTGAGGATAAAGGAGCAGCGGAATCCGTTCAAGCTCACGCCAAGCCCTCATGATGTGAAGGCCACTGTGGATGTTCACCGTGACGGGTCCCGGGAAACAGGCAGTGAACCGACAGGTCTGGCCCCCAGGGGTGGGGTGGGGGTGGGGCAGACAGCACACAGGTCGGTATCTCCTAGGACAGGACCAGGTAACCATAAGGCACTGCTGTGAAGACAGGGAACGCAGGGAAGGGGAGTGGAACAGCTATGCTGTTTCTATTTTCCCTGGCGTTGATTCCAAAATAAAAGACTAAATCCCATGCCTAGTCTGGAGAAGGCAGGAGCCCCTAATGTGGGCAGGTATAGGCCCTCTGCTCCCGGACTGACCGGCTTAGTCCCAGCCTGAGTTTCCTGGAAAGATTCACCCCGAATTTTGAACAGGCTTTTGGCCTCTGCAGACCTGAAATGAGATCATTTTCCTTGACTCCTGAAACATGGTGGGAACTCAGGTGTTGTTGTTTTTTTCCTTATGTCAAGCTTTCAAGATTCCTAGAATCTCCGCATAAAATCAAATTGGAAATCAAGTGGCTATGGCCAGGGCTGTTTAAAGGAGAGATTTCTACTTGTTCTCATGTCTGCAGAATGATGATCTTAATCCTCACCTCTCCGGGGCGTCACGGAGATTCATTCGGGTCTGAGAGGTCCCGGGAGCCCCTGGCCAAGCGTGTGGCAGGACAGGATTGCCGGGGGGGGGGGGGGGGAACGTCGGCAGTGGCTTGCCCTTGTGCTCTGCTCTGCCTCTGTGGACTGCCGCCCCCAGTACCCCCGGACCTCTGGCTTCTGGTGGCGTTCAGCCAGTGGGAGGCACCACGGGAGACCGGACAGAGCAGAGAGAGACAGAGGCTCCTGTGGCGGGCTGAACCGTGACCCTGAGAAGCTGTGTCGACATCCTAAATTCTTTCCAGTCTACCTGGTCCCCTCCCCATCTTGCTACAAACCCGCCAGGGCGTGGTCGTCTCTGTCCACAGCTCCTGTCCTGCAGGGGAATCTGTTTTCCCTGGCTCTCCTCCCTCTGGGCTCCCAGAACTGGCTGCCTTCCCTCTGGGCTCCCAGAACTGGCTGCCTTCCCTTGCCCCTGGATGTGGGGCTCCTAACAGCTCCCAGCTTCTCCATCCCTGGCTACTTCCTTCGCTCCTGCCCGTGACTCTGTGGGGAGCCCCTCACCGCACACGCTGCAACCCGCCCCTTTGAGTGGGCCTTCCAGTTCCAGCCGGGACCCCGAGGGCGGCAGGCTCCGGGCTCCCTCCAGCTCTTCCCAGGGAGCACAGCAGGGTCATCCGCAAAAGCAGACACGGCCAGGAAGTGGTCCTGACCACCGAAGGGTCGTCTGTCTTTCATCCTTGCTTCGTACAGAATTAACACAGAAGGTACAGGGTGAAGGGATCTGCCGGGATCCCTGAGCCCCACGGTTGGATTTGTCCAGCCGGCAGCCTCCTGCGGTGGCTTTTCCACGTCCTTTCCCTTGCTGAGTCCAGAGAACCCGGTGTGGGCAATGGGATGGGCATTAACAGGCAGGTGGCGTCGCAGAGATGCGCTTGGACCCGCCTGTCAATCTACAAGTGATGAATGACTTCGCTCTGCGTCGGGGTCCGTGGGGAAGTGTGTTGGCAATATCCTCTGGGTTCGAGAAGGCAACAGCAGGCATTTCAAAGAACCGAGAGACATCTCCTTTGACGGGGATTGCAGAATATTATTTTTAAAAGAGACAATAGATAAATAATGTTTTATTGTTTTCCAGAAACATCCTATCCTTGATATTCATGCCCCTCTTCCAACTTGGAAATTTTACATTGTGACTCCCTGGAGAGGGTGTTAAGGATGGCTTCAGTGCTCTCGGGCAATTGGAAAACGTTTGCTGGGTCGAAAAATAACTATATGGGCAGAATAAGTATTTCCTTGTCACAGCTGGAGATTTACTGTGGAATTCAATTTAGAAACACCCCTCCTTCCAACCGCCTGGCACCGGGCTCTGTCTAAAGAGGAAATCTGTGACTCATCCGAGGCTGCCTGGCCTTGGTAGGAATGTTTTCAGGGTGGCCGATGCATTATCCGATGAGTGACCCCTTGCCCACCACCTGGCACAGAAGAAGTGCTCAGACCGTGGCAATAGTCAGCGTTGGCGTTCACACCAAGGTCGCCAGCAGCCGGGCCGGGTTTCCCCAGAAGTAAGGGAAGGGGTGCCATGGAGGGATGTTCGGGCCTCGTCCAAGTTTATACCTCCCATTATCTTTCTCTCTTTACTTAGCAAAACCTGTGTGTTCTCACATTAACGATTATGTAAGGTCGCTGGGGATAGGAGACGGAGGTGGAGAACGTAGAAACAAGGAAGAAACGAAAAGAGAACAGAAAAGTCATCTGTCCTCCCAACATGAACATCAGCAGGAAGCCTGATAGGGCAGCAGGAGCCCTGGTTCCGGGAGAGGCGCCCAGGACGGTCACCCTCCACACCCCTGGTACCACACCTTTAATCTTTTCTCTGAGTTCAGAGAAACTCTGAACAGGACTTGGGGGCTCCGCCTCAGGAGCCAGCTGTGTGGGCGTGAATCCCAGCACCTCCTGTGAGGGGCTGTGTGCCCTCGGACAGGTAGCTTGGCCCCTCTGTGGCTCTGTTCCGTCGCCTGTAAAAAGGGGAAAAGACCAGCCCTGGAGCCCTAGGAATGTTCTGAATGCATTTAGCACCCTTACCTGGCCCCTCTCCCCTGGGGGCTGAGCCCCAGCCCTGCCGCTGGAGTGGCGGAAAATCAGGCCTGGGGGGAGGCGACCCTACAGAAGACCCAGCGTCCCCTGGGGGCCCTCGAGGAGATTCGGGCATCTGCACCTTGGTGTTGCGAGTCTGCCCAGAGCTCAGTGTTCCCTCCCATGTGAACGCAGATCACAAGCCCCCACGGTCCTCACAGGCACCACCGAACTCGTTACACAGATTTCCATCAAGGTTCAGCGGACACAGAGATCTTGAAATATCATTCATACTCTGCTAGTCTGAAATTATGGTCATTTTTTACACCCAATGCTAGATCTTATTACTTAGTGCGGTAATGCAGAAGGACCAGGATTAGTAGATCTGAAATTAGTTTCCCTCGTAAGCCTGTGTTATTTTATGCATTTAAAAATGTATTCTGAGAGGGGCTTCTTAGACCTCACCAGCCAGCCAGAGTTGCCTGTGACCCAAAACAGGCTAAGAATTGTTGCCCCAAGGAAGTAGATCTTCACCTGAGCCCCTCCATCACCCAGCCCTGCGGGGAGAAGGGAAGTCCCGCCCCTCCATCACTCAACCCTGAGGGGAGAAGGGAAGTCCCGCCCCTCCATCACGCATCCAGGGACAAGGGAAGTCCCGCCCCTCCATCACCCAGCCCTGGGTTGGGGGGACAAGGGAAGTCCCGCCCCTCCATCACCCAGCCCTGGGTTGGGGGGGACAAAGGAAGTCCCGCCCCTCCATCACCCAGCCCTTGGGGGAGAAGGGAAACCCCACCACAAACCTCTCCTTATTAAGCACCCACTGTGCATGGGCATTGTTGTCGAGGCTGCTGCACCTGTCCCACTGGGCATCTCTGTCCTTAACGTGTCCCCTCCAGGAAGGCTCCTTCTGGCCACTGCAGACTCCGCTCAAACCCCACTGCGTGAGGGTCTCTTCCGACCTCCTGCCCCTGACAGCACCCACTGCTGCCCCTCGCTCTCGAGGCACCGTGTCTCAGTTTTGTGTCTGATAAAATCACTGAGACTCCTTCTTCTCATGCTGGTATTTATATGATGCCTGCCCCCCCCCCACCCTCTCCCAGCCCGGAATGTTGACTGGGGGGCAGCTGGGATTTTACCTCTATTTCTTAGCCCGAGCCCCTTACCTGTGACCATTCGTGCCGTGGATGTGTTTCGTCACCGCAGGCCAGCTCAGTGCCAGGCTGGGCAACAGCAGAGAACTAAAGGAACACGGTGACAGTGCTGTCCTTGTGTGCTGGCATCCCAGACGGTATCCTGGACGTTCACTTTGGGAGCCCCTGTGTGCCTGCTTCTCCTGTTCCCGTGCCTCCAACCTGGGGTGGTTCGGACACGTTCCCACCGCACTACCCGTCTGCTGTCCCAAGTCCTGCCGCCCACCAGCCAAGGAGTCAGGCCTCCACATCCAGGGAGTGCTGGATCCTGGCTGGTGCCATGGGCCCCACCAGGACCTAGACGACCCTCAGCGCGTGGCCCATGGCTACTCTCTGATCTAACGACCACTGCCTCCCTTTCCTCCGCACCCCAGCCCCGGGGCCTTTGCACTGGCTGTTTCCTGTGCCTGGAGCCTCTCCCCAGATTCCATACTGTGTTTTCCCTCACATTAGGCAGGTCCCCACTTCCCTAGCCAACCTCAGTTACCTTACCTGAAGCCACAGCTCAGTCACTCTGTGCCCTGGCCACCTTGTTTTTCCTTCGTAGCTCGGTGCAGCTCCCGTAACTTATTCAGATGTTCGCTGTCTGAATTTCCCCGCTGCAACGTCAGCACCGTGAGAGCAGGCGTCGCTCCATCACTACCGTATCCAACTATGCCCAGCACACAGTAGGTGCTTAATAAGGAGCTGCCACTGAGTGAATACATGAATGAATGCCCACGTCTGTCTTCCCGGCCCCTAGAGTAAGCCCCTTGAGGTGAAGGAACTGTTTTCTTCTCCATCATTTGGCCACCAGCCCCTGCAGCCCCGCTGCGGCCTAAATCCGCATTATTCTTCCTGTCTGGTGCGTGATTCGTGGTGCCAAGGCTCGCATTCCGTAACTGCCAGCCTTTATCCTCCGGCCCCGTAATTATGTCAGCATCTGAAACGTGTTCGAGCACTGCTCTGTGAATGAACGCATAACTCAGTTCGAGTCATTGCCACACAGGAGGGACAAGGAAATGTTTTGGAGGCAAAAGACAGAGGACACGTGTCTTCGTGGACGTGAGGGACTCTCGGGGGGCATTTCCATCCACCTCACAAACACCACGTGCGGTTGGCCCTATGTGACGGCACTCTCCCTTCCGTTTTCAAATGACGGTAGAGTTCACCTGCCACGCAGGGTCCTTCGTTCAGCTTTTGTTAGTAATCCTGCGGATCAAGCAGCCAGTTGCGGACGAAGAGAGGACAGTGGACTGGTCCTTCCCGTGGTTCTCAAACCTGTGTGTGGTCAGCGTCGTCGGGAGGGCTTGTTAAAACAGGGCGTGTCTGCTTCGGCAGCTCCGTGGTGGGGCCCAAGAATCTGCGCCTCTGACCGGCTCCCGGTTACGTGGATGCCACCGGCCACACCTTCAGACAACTGCCCTGGATCAGGGATCGGTGCCTGAACCACCGGGTCCAATCCCCTGGGGTGGGGGTGGGGTGGAGGGGGTGCTTCCTGGCCACACCCCCAAATTAATTATACCAGCGTCATTCGAGTCAGGCACCTGCGTCTAAACACTCTGTAGGTGATTCGGATGCACTTCCGGAATCAAGGACAGCCGCCCTGTTCCCGATGGCTTTTCTCGTTGCAGCCCCCGTCACCGGCGGACGTGATGTTACGTCTGTATCTGTTGACCCGTTTACTGTCCATCTCCCTGTCTCCAGTCCTCTCGCTGTGTCTCCAGCTTCTAGAATGGGGCTCAGCCCCTGGGGGGTGGTCCACAGATACCTGCATGGAATTCATGAGGTATAATAAAGTTATAGCTTCTCCATGTTCCTAAGCATCATATAACTCCAGCTACAGGAAGGAAAGAAATAGGAAGGAAGATTCCTGTTCGAAACTTCTAAGCCGTTGTTCTGTAGTGGAACTTTCTGGAACAGTGTTCCCTGTCCGCACCATTCAGTACGTCACGAGCTACGTGAGGTCATTGGACACTTAAAACTGGCGGGAGCCACAGAGGAGATTAATTTTTAACTTCGCCTAATTTTATTTTATTTTTTTAACGTTTATTTATTTTTGAGACAGAGAGAGACAGAGCATGAATGGGGGAGGGGCAGAGAGAGAGAGGGAGACACAGAATCGGAAGCAGGCTCCAGGCTCCGAGCCATCAGCCCAGAGCCTGACGCGGGGCTCGCACTCACGCGAGATCACTCGAGATCTCGCGAGATCGTGAACTCCCGGACCGCGAGATCGTGACCTGGCGGAAGTCGGACGCTTAACCGACTGTGCCACCCAGGCGCCCCATCTTCACCTAATTTTAATTAATCGATGTAAATAGCCACACATGTCTAAGGGCTGCGGAACAGCGACATAGTAACGGTAATGAAGGTGGCCAAGTGGAAAATGTCAATGTCGGTCCAGATTCCACCCCAGCCCTGCTGTGAGTTTATCTCTTGTCATCCTTGTTCGTCTGTCGGCTTTTTCAGCAGCATTCCTGTGGGACCCACCAGTGGTACGGCTCCTTTTTTCCCCATATTGTCTGTGATCTGATATGTTAAAGAAAACAAAAAACAAAAAAAAATCAAGCATAATAGAAGATCTTTTAATGCCTTATATTTTATCAGCACAATTTGGGAGCAGGTAGCAAGAACCAAACTCAACTGCCTTACTCCAAAGAGAGAGTTAAGTCGATTATAGTACCCCAGAAGGAGGCCAGGCCCAAAAGGAACCACAAAGGATTGGAGGGGGTATGGGAAATTGCCTGCAGGGGCTCAGCAGACAAAACCCCACAGGTACCCATCACCCTGGCTTTACAGACCCCACGGGCAGGGTTGGCTTGCTGCTTGGTTTGTGATTCACTCGCGTCCACAGGATAAGAACACAGCGGCAGGGCGAGCCCAGCCTCAACTGAGCATCTGGCTTTCACAGCCACAGACCCAGCCTCTTGGCCTAAACTCTGTCCCAACTACCTCTTGCCGGATGTTATGATGACAAAATAGGGGATAAGGGATAGGGAGAGACTGACGACAACATAGATGGTGGCAAATACCTAGCTTTGAATCTCAGATGCACTAGTTTGTGCACTGTGTGCCCTTAGGCAAGTCGCTTACCCTCTCTGGGCCTCCATTCCCTTGCCTGTAACAAGGACATAATGATGGTGCCCACTGCATAGCATTGTAGTGAGGATTAAATCAGCTAATAGATGCACACCCCTTAGGAGAGTGTCTGACGCGAATTAAGTGCTCCTTCAGTGTTGGCCATTATTATTCATGAGCAGCGATATTAACAGTAGTATTAATTAATTAGCTTCTGCTCTCCACACTCATAGGAAGATGTCTTGTTTACTACACAGGAGCAAATTCCTGTTGTCTGATCCATACAGACTTTATTAATGTTCTTCTGAAGTACCTCCTCCGAGTTCATTAACATCATGTGAATTTCTGCCCCAACGCATCTGGTGGAATTGTGCCCTTAATTCCCGGGTGCGTACAAGACCCGAGACCGGGAAAGGGGGCAGATGACGGAGTGGGAAGAGCCCTCTTGCCTCCAGGAGCCCCCGAGGGAAGCGGCAAGGACCTGCTGTCCCCCGGGCGTGCGTGCACAGTCGAGCAGCCGGGTGAACAGGGGCAGCCTAGCCTCCTGGACATCGGGCCACATTGCGCGGCCCAGGTCGTCTAGTGTACTACTCCACTTGTGCTCAGATGCATGTGGACTACATCTCCCTAAATTCTGCACGCCTTCGTGCTGTGGTTATCAGAGGTGGTGTGGAAACCCCCGGGGGTCCCCAAGGCCCTTTCATAATACAAGCTCCCTATTGATGTGTGACCAGTCAGGCCAAGATGTAGTGGCTTCAATTAGCAATAAAGGGCAAGAATCCCGGACCAGCTCCCAGACCGAGGGGGGTTCTGACTCGGGGTCTCTTTCGGGGGAGGGGGAGGGTCACAGCCAGATACTGGCCGGGGCTACATCGTCTGAAGGGCTGGGGTCCCCCTGCGAGGCGGCACACCCCCACAGCGCTGCCTGAGTGGCCCCATGGCCAGCAGCTGCGTCCCCCCGGGAACCACGGCAGGAACCGTGACAGCCTCAGGGGTCACACACGGGTTCTTCTGTGTCCTGGGTACACAACAGTCTCTGATTCCGTGTGGGACGTCAGTCAGGGCGACGAAGGCCAGGAGACAAGGATCCGGGGGCCAGTGCGGAGACGGACTTCCCACAATGCTGGCGGGTGACGTGCCTTGTTCACTGCCTTTCTCTCGTCAGAGCCCAGGGATGCGGGGCGATGGCCTCCCCTCACGGCTGGCGGGATGTGTGCTCTTGTGGTCTTGGATTGCCAGGTTTCCAGTTGTGGTTTCGAATATACAATAAGTACCAATAGGCATCATGCACGTAGACCAGACCTCTGAGGGTCCTCAATAATTTTTAAGGCCATCAAGGGATCCTGAGACCAAAATGTTTGAGAGCTCTCGGGCTGAGGAGGGGAACTGGAAGGATTGAGTAGTGATTGATTATTAATTAATGGTTATTAGTGATGAATTACCTTGGGAGGAAGGTCGTGGGGGGACACAGCCAAGGGCAGGTGTCAAACTAACCACAGTCGTAGCTTCGGGTCCAGAGCGACCCATCAGTTCATTTATTCACTGAACGAGCATTCGCGGGATGCCCGTAATGTGCCAGCCAGGTGGGTGTTCCGGACTTGGAGTTTAAGGAGTGAGCAAGATAATCAAGGCTCCAACTTACATGCTACATGAATCAACATGCCCTTCAGTAATGACATCGAAAAGTAAAGAGGCTGGGCTGGATTTAGAAACCAGTCTTCTCTGTCTTAGGGGAGACCGCCGTGAAAGTATCTGTGTGTTGCTGCTTCTAATCCGTGATGTCCGGAGGGAAGGTCCGGACCACTGGCCCAAGCAGCGTCTTTATGCGCGTTAGAAAGAGGTGCCCTTCCATAAGGCACTTGACTTCCCCCTCTGTCAGAAGATTTACTCTATCTGCAGTCTGAACGCAGAGCCGTTGTGCAGTGAAAAACCTGCCCAACTGTACTTGGCAGCCCCGACTGAACTTAACCAGCAGACCAAGTAAAAGCCACTTTCCTTAGTTATAGTGGAAGAGATGCCATCTACCTAATATTCCTTTGGTTTTGTCTTTCCTCTTCTTTTAGACTCTAGCACCAAACAAGGACCTTGATTTCTGTTTTTGTTGTTGTTGTTGTTGTTGTTTGGTTTTTGGTTTTTTCTTTTGCCAGTGTCTAAAGTGACTATCATTAGTGGCTCAAAATTCATGGTTTCCCTTTTACTTCCTTTCTCTCTGAAGGGGCCTCAAAAAGGCAGGATTTATTAGAAAACAAGTATGTGAACAGTATATAATTCCTTTTCCAAGTCCCAGTGCCGCCGGGTGGTTGTAGCTACAAGCAGTCTCCGTGCCTGTTGATAAATGCTGGGCTGGCGTGGGTGTGTATATCACCCACAGAAACAGTAAGTGATCAAGTTACTTGGAGCAAGTACGTTAAGTCACTCCCTGGAATCAAATGTAAAATGCACTTACAAATGTGAATATTATCTCAGATACACGCCTGCGTAATATTAAGAGACTGTAAAAAATACACCTTCTCAGATACTGCATTGTGTCCTATAATAGGAGAGGGGGGAAAAAAAACCCAAAACAAGTTTTCAGAATGCTTCCAGAAGCCCCGCTGTGCTCAAGTGCCAGAAATCACCAAAGCCAGAGTCCGTGCAGACGGAAGATTCTTGAAGTAAAAATGAAAGAGAATTGTTAATGGAATTTCATTTTCGAGAACCTTAGGTGGGTACAGATTTGAATGAGAATTAATCTTGGTATTTTGCTTTATAAATTCATATAAGAACAGCTAGATGAAATGAGACTTTTTTTTCTTGCCTTCATCTGGCTTTTGCCATGGAGTCTAAAAAGGTCAAAATCAGCACATTCATTTATTTTATTGAAAAGCGTTCGCTTGCCTTCCAAAAGAGTTTCCGTTTTCCCTTCTGGGGGGCGACCTGCCGCCAGGGCGCACGAGCCCCTGACACAGGTCTCCGTGAACCAAAAGCAGCCTGCGGGGAAGCAGAACTTCTCACGGTTGGGACAGGACTTGAGAAGAGCCTCGTTTCCGTTTCTGAACCAAGAAAGAGCATCTGAGCAGCTGTGCTGACCGAGCCGGGCTGTTCCCACAGCACACGATCCCGCCCTGCCTCCTTCTTGCCTCCCTCCTTCTTTTCCCTTTGCCCTTGCATCGTGGGGAGGGCCAAAGCTGAGGACAAGAGGACTAAGTCCTGCACACCAAGCACTCAGGGCAGGAGGGACCCGCACAGCCCTGCGCTGGCCGACCTCCCAGCGCAGCTCTGTGCGCCCACTTGTCCCGGGAAGCCAAGCTCTCTCGCTTCGTTGTGCCCTCGGGTTGCTCAGGATCCCTCGCATCTGCCTTAAAAAAAAACAAAAACAGAAACAAAAACCCAGCTCTGTAGAGGTGTAATTGACGTGCAAATAAAAACCCAACGGTACCTGTCCAGTGTATGAAATTGCACGGGTTTGAGCACATGTGCACACCCGGGGAGCCACCTCCCCGGTCAAGGTAACAAACGTCTCCGACGCCTCCCAAAGCTTCCTTGGGTCTGACTTTGTGGTTTAGGTTTCCTTTGTCGTGAGAACCCTTAACATAAGATCAACCCTCCGAACAAAGAGGAAGCCACCTGGGTAACCACGGGGCACAGGGTTGGCCGGCACGTCTCTGGAAGGTACTCATCCCGGTGACCCTGACTTTCCACCCGCGGAACAGCATCTGCCCCCTCCCCCTGGTGACCATCGTCCTCCTCGCGGCTCCCGTGACGGTGACTATGTCAGACTCCTCGTGTGAGGAGCATCCTTACCTCCCTGCGCATCATGACCTCCAGCTTCACCCACGTTCTTGCAAACGGTGGGATTTCCTTCCCTTTTAAGGCGGGAGACTGTTCCACCCTCTGTACACACGTGTCCTTACCCGTCTGTCTGTCGACGGACGCTTGGGTTGTCTCCATGCCTTGACCATGGTCAATAATGCTGCTGTGAACGTGGGGTGCAGGTATCTCTTTGAAACCCTGACTTCGATTATTTCGGACGTATACCCGGAGCTGGGATTGCTGGAGCCTCTGGAAGTTTCTTTTTCTTTTTCTTTAATTTTTTGAGGTCCTGTCGCCCTCCTTTGCTTGATCCTCCCAAAGTGTTACTAGAAAGCCTTCGGACGTTCTGCGTTCCTCTATAGCGGGTGTACCTGGCACCGTGAATGCTTCCCACGCACTCAGCCTGTTACGTACAGCCTCTCTTTAAGTCACGGCAGGAGCTCCGTAAGGCAGGCGTGATCCCTCCCACTTCACAGATGGGAACGGTGAGGCTCAGAGAGGTGAGGCCACTCACCCAAGATCACACAGCTTGTAAGTTGCAGACGTGGGGTGTAGACCTCAGACTGTTTGACCTCGTTCTTCCCTGTGACCCTTGGGAAGCTGGGAGACCAGGTGAACCCCAGCTACGGGGAATTCTTTATTTTTCTTTTCAAATGTTTATTTAAATTCTAGTCAGTTAACATACCGTGCGATAGTGGTTTCCGGAGTAGAACTCAGTGATTCATCACTTATATACGACACCCAGTGCTCATCCCAATAAGTGCCCTCATTAGGACCCCATCACCCGTCCAGCCCATCTCCCATCCACCTCCCTCCATCAACACTTAGTTTATTCTCTATCGCTAAGAGTCTCTTGTGGTTTGCTTCTCTCTCCTCTTCCCCCCTTCGCAGATATGTTCATCAGTTTTGTTTTTTAAATTCCACCTGAGTGAAATCGTATGACATTTGTCTTTCCCTGACTGACATCTCACTTAGCATAATGCTCTCTAGTTTAATTCATGTTGTTGCAAGTGGCCAGATTTCCTTCTTTTTGATGGCTGAGTAATATTCCGTAACATACATATATATATATATATATATATATATATATATATATATATATATCTCACATCTTCTTTACCCATTCATCAGTCAGTGGACATTTGGGCTCTTTCCAGTTGGGCTGTTGTTGACAGTGCTGCTATAAATATCAGGGTGCACGTGCCCCTTTACATCTATATTTTTCTATCCTTTGCATAAATACCTAGTAGTGTAATTGCTGGGTCGTAGAGTAGTTCTACTTTTAATTTTTTGAGGAACCCCCGTACTGTTTTCCAGAGTGGCTGCACCAGCTGGCATCCCACCAACGATGCACAAGAGATCCTCTTCCTCCGCATCCTCGCCAACATCTGTTGTTGCCTGAGTTGTTGATGTTAACCATTCTGACAGGTGTGAAGTGATATCTCGTTGTGGTTTTGATTTGTATTTCCCAGATGATGAGTGACGTTGAGCATTTTTTCACGTGTCGCTTGGCCATCTGGATGTCTTCCTTGGTGAAGTGTTTATTCCTGTCTTTTGCCAGGTTCTTCACTGGATTATTTGGGGTTTGGGTGTTGAGTTTGATAAGTTCTCTATAGGTTTTGGATACTAACCCTTTATCCGATATGTCATTTGCAAATATCTTCTCCCATTCTGTCGGTTGCCTTTTAGTTTTGCTGACTGTTTCCTTCCTGTGCAGCTTTTTATTTTGATGAGGTCCCAGTAGTTCATTTTTGCTTTTGTTTCCCTTGCCTCTGGAGATGTGTTGAGTAAGAAGTTGCTGCGGCCAAGATCAAAGAGGTTTTTGCCTGCTTTCTCCTCGAGGATGTTGATGGCTTCCTGTCTTACTTTGAGGTCTTTCATCCATGTTGAGTTTATTTTTGTGTCTGGTGTGAGAAAGTGGTCCGGGTTCATTCTTCTGCCTGTCGCTGTCCAGGTTTCCCAGCACCACTTGCTGAAGAGACTGTCTTTATTCCATTGGACGTTCCTTCCCGCTTTGTCAGAGATGAGTTGGCCATACGTTTGTGGGTCCATTTCTGGGTCCTCTATTCTGTTCCATTGATCGGAGTGTCTCTTCTTGTGCCAGTACCATACTGTCTTGATGATGACAGCTTTGTAGTATAGCTTGAAGTCCGGGATTGTGATGCCTCCTCCTTCGGTTTTCTTTTCCAGGATTGCTTTGGCTATTCAGGCTCTTTTCTGGTTTCATACAAATTTTAGGATTGTTTGTTCTAGCTCTGTGAAGAATGCTGGTGTCATTTTGATGGGGATTGCATTAAATGTGTATATTGTTTGGGGTAACATAGGCATTTTAACAATGTTTGCTCTTCCAATGCATGAGCATGGAATGCTTTTCCATTTCTTCGTGTCCTATTTAATTTCTTTCATAAGTTTTCTACAGTTTTCGGAGTACAGATCTTTTACATCTTTAGTTAGGTTTATTCCTGGGTATCTAATTGTTTTTGGAGCAGTTGCACATGGGATCAATTCCTTCATGTCTGGTTCTTCTGCTTTGTTATTGGTGTAGGCATGTTTTGTTTTGTTTTTTTTTCCTGAAACAGGGCTTAGCCAAGCTGACTGTGACTATTTGCCTTTCCGTGTGACCTGATTTCTCTTCAGGCTTCTGCGTCTAGGTAGGGACTCTGGGACTTCCAGAGTCAGCAAATGAAAATGTCACCCACAACTTTGGGACTGCTTTTAATTGAGATTATTTATAAAATGAGTTTCCTGTGGAGGGACACCATGGGAGACCTAAGAGTGCCTTTATTTCCTGCGGAACCTCCGGAAGCTTCCAGTTCCACTTGGGAGGCCCGATTCTGGGTATTTGGTGCTCAGTCCTGTAAAGAGATTGGGGTAAAACATGGCCCCAGATGCCTTTCTTGGTTCTGGGAGTGGCTGAAGCCTAAACACTGAATCGCACGCAGTCCCCTTCCCTGACATCTGCTCTCCACAGTTTATAAAATGCTTTCCCGTTTGTGGTCGTTTTTACGTTTTCAGTGTCAGTCACGGGAAGTCCTCCTTCCAGGCGGTCATCACCAAGACCCGCCTGACAGTGTGGCTGTGTCGTCCTGGGGAGCCTAATCTGGGAGAGTCAGAGACAAGGACTAGCAAAAACCTCCAGAAATCAGAGCTGCCCTGGTGTGGCGAACGTGCGAGATCAAAATCTGCTGAATCACATTGAGGTTCACTCCCGTGATACTGATAATTAGCATTCACAGGGCGCTGGTACTGGGCTAACTGCTTCTCATTCATCATCTCATTTAATCCTCATAACAGCAGCTCCAACAGTGGCTAAACCGGCATTGTCTTCATTGTGTGGGTGAGGCACTGAGGCCTGTGGGCACAGCTAACATGCCCGGGGAAGCGGTGCAGATAGGGTCTGGCTCAAACCCAGCCCCAGGGCCCTCCTCGTCACCACCACAGCTTATCGTGGGAACTGTGGGCAGTGAAAGGATGCGGAAGAGGAGATGGGTGCTGATGATGGTGATGATGGTGATAATGATGGTGATGGTGGTGATGATGCTCACGGTAATAGTGATGAGGTCGTCTTTGAAAACAGTCAGAAGTCAGATCCGATGAATGAGGAAAGAGAATAGTATCTTTGATCCAAGTGGTTGTGTAAATAAATTGAAGAGATTGACCTCTTTCCTTCCTTTTTCTCCTAAATTCACTCAGAGCAGTTCCCCAAGGGTGAGAGCCACAATGTCCCAGACAGAGGCACCCATAAGCCTAGACTGCGGCCTATCAATATCCTGACCCACCATTCCAGTTTGCCTGGGACTGACGAGGTTCCCAGGATGTAGAACTTCCAGTTTTAAAACGTAGAGAGTCCAGGGGCGCCTGGGTGGCTCAGCTGGTTAAGCATCCGACTTCGGCTCAGGTCATGATCTCCCAGTCTGTGGGTTCGAGCCCTGCGTCGGGCTCTGTGCTGACAGCTGGGAGCCTGGAGCCTGCTTCGGATTCTGTGTCTCCCTCTCTCTCTGCTCCTCCCCCACTCATCCTCTGTCTCTCTCTGTCTCTCAAAAATGAAAAAATGTTTAAAAATTAAAAAAAAAAAAACTTTAAGAGAGTCCGGGCAAACCAGGATGAGTTACTCACTCTTCCTCCCAAATTGACTTTGGGGTTACACACGGGATGAGTATGGTCCTCTGTAATTATCTTAAGGCCATTTTGTTACTTTACATGCAGAGATTGTTAACTGGAAGATGTCCTTTGTCTGAATCCGACCCGGAGATGAATTTTATTTGTCATCCATGGATAGTAATGGGGAGGTTTCCCACAAATAAATCTGGACTCCTGACGTCTCGTGAAAGAATCGGAAGATTTGAAACCCACGGCCCCCTTTCTTGGGAGGCGGCCATCAGGGTGGCCTGTAGGTCAGCACGACCCAAGGTTCGCAGTGTTTTCTACCCCGGCCGCTTTACCCATTTGCTGCCCTGCCCGGCCTCTCTGGGGGTTTTAGTTGGGATGATGCATGCAAACTGCACGGCCCTGGGCACATGGGAAGCACTTGGCCATTCTAGTTCCTGAGGCCTGCTTGGCCACCCAAGAGTGCCACAGTCATTCAGCAACAAAAAGGAATGATGTGCTGACACCTGCTGTACCACGATGGCCCTCGAAAGCATGATACTGGGTGAAAGCGGCCATGAAAGTCACGAAGTCACGAAAGACCACGTATTGTGTAATTCCGTGGACGTGAAATGCCAGAAGAGGTAAATCCACAGAGGCCAACAGGGACTTGGTGGCTGCTCGGGGCTGGGAGGGGCTAGGAGGCAACAGGGGACACCGGGTTTCTTGCGGGGTGGTAGAAATGTTCTAACGTTCACTGCGGAGATGGCTGCACCAGCCTGGGAATCTGCTGGACACCATCGGATCCTGAGTGGCAAGGCGTGTGACCTGTATCTCCGAAAGCCGTGTGGTTGTTTTCAAGAGTCCTGTAGCCTGGGTCACTTCCAAGTGCAAACACGGTGCCTCTCTGAGGTAAGGCTGAAAGGGTGACAAGAAACAGACAGAAGGCTCTCTGGGGGAGGCTTGAAACAGTCCCCGTTGGAAACGCAGACTCTAGAAATGGGCGGTGTCCCGACCCCGGGACGTGTAGACCTCACTGGCACCAGTGGCCTCTCTCCCGCATTCCCGGCTGGCACGCGGGCCCCTCTCACGCAACTGGTCCCCTCTGCCCGTGCCCTCGTCCCCGCGTGAATACACCACCATCATGTACTTGCTGGTCCACAGCGGCGTCCCCGTCGGTAATAATCACAATCTGCCAACGACTGCAGACGTGTTCTCTGAGCATCCATCCCTACGATGTTTGCACTCGGCTGGATTGCGTCCCCAAGAGAGATTCCTCCACGTCCTAACCCCTGGCAGCTACGGATGTGAACTTGTTCGGAAATAGGGTCTCTGCTGATTGGATTAAGGGACAAGATGAGCTCATGGTGGGTGTGGGTGGCCCTCAATCCATGAGGATGTCCTTATCACAGACGAGAAAGGAGAAGGCACAGAGCCACAGAGAGATGAAGCCCGTGTGAAGCCGGGGGAAGAGGCTCGGTGATGCAGACACACGCCAAGAAACGCCAGGGACGCGGCCGCACTGACACCTGGATGTCGGGCTTCTGGCCCCCGGAGCTGTGAGCGAATATTTTTCTGCCGTCGAAAGCCCCCGGTGTGTGGTGATTTGTTACAGCAGCGGCATCGGGAAGCCAAGACAAGGCAACCGAGGGAAGCTAGTATCTCCTTCTTAAAGAGGAGGAAGCTGGGGCACAGAGAGGTTAAGGAAATGTGCCAAGGACACACAGCTGCTAAGTGGCAGAGGTGGGTTTGAAGGGGGTGGCTTGTGCCGTTAACCGGCTCCACAGCCCCAGCTGGAACAGCAGGGACCTGGGAGGGGTTCCGGTGAGCACTTTACGGTGAGCAGTGAGCCCTCCATCGTCAAAGGCCACTCCTGTCCTTAGTACTGTGATCCTGTCTCCCTGACCCTTCGGAGAAGCCTCCTTCTTTGAATTTGCCAGAAAAGCCGTTCTGTTCCCCTTAACCACTTGAAAGAGAGAGGCCGGATTCTCTGTTCTCCCCCCAGGCTTTTATTTATCTAATATGTCAGGAACTCCGCGTGGGACAAGGGCTTTTACGACCAGATTACTGCTTATGCGTCTCAAAATTAAATCTGCAAAGCTGGGCTGAGGCAGAGGAGACTGGAAAATCTCTCTCCTAATTTGTAAGAGGTCTGCATGCGTCTGAGAGATCTGCCTGGGGCGGTGAGGGAGCCTCTTGGCTGCTGCTGTCTGGGTGGACCCTTTTGATGTGGACCTCACGTTCCAGGGGACTCTCCCAGACTCCTCAGCAGACACGCTCGTTAACAATTAAGGAGGAGGCCGTGAAACCCCAGTGAGGAGCCTGCTCCCCCGGGGGGCAGAGGGACCACCCAGCCAGCCAGCAGCCCGAGCCTGCACGTGGTGCCCTGGAAATCTCATTACTCAGACACTGACTTTGCGGGATAGACAAGGGCCACGTATCTCTGTGAAATCCCAGTATTACCAGGAAACTTGGGCTGGTGCATCTGTGAAATACTTCTAATTATATATGGGTTGGTAATGAGGTTAAATGGCTGGCCACAGAAAACGTGACAGTTACGTTTGAGCCATTAGGATGCCTCCAATTACCATTTTTATTTTCTTCATATTTTTCTTTGTGTGTGTGTGAGAGAGACGAGCCAACATGCCTCCTTGCTGTCCTATTATCTGGGGTTTTTTTCCCCCCACACTCTGTTAACATAAAGATCAAAGATGATCATGGTGGGGCAGTGATCGTATGGGTTGGAACCAAGGCCATAGTAATTCGTTTTAATCTGAAGAGTTAGGAGAATTCAAATACTCAGTATGACCGGGCGTTGGGAAACGCGATCTAAAGCCCGACGAAATTCCGCACCGTGCTCACTAGAACGGCCAAAACGGAGAAGAGGGGTGAAACCGGGTGCCGGCGTGGATACAGGGAAACTGGCATTGTCACCCCAGCATCCCACTGGCATCACGCAGAGAAACGTGCGCGCGTGTGGGATGGAAACGCCCGGCCAGCCGCGGGCGGCCGTCTTCGCCTCTCTCGAGGGCGCTGAGTCTCCACTCGCCGTTAAACGTCCTGCGATTCTATTGCTGGGAACCTGGACAAGTGAAAACGCCCATCCGAAAGGAGACGGTGGGCAGGTTTGATGACAACATGTTTGGCGATTGCCAGAAACTGCAGCCGGCCCGGAGGTCCCTCGGTTGGAGACGTGGGACTCAGCGGAAAGGAGGGCGGACACCAGAATGTATGTGGCGGCAGCAGGGAGAAAGCCCCCAGGGCGCCGAATAACAGGCTCCAGGAAGCCGAGCATCAAAATACTACGTGTGTCGTAGGAGTCTCTGAGTGTGTGAGGTTTCGAGAAAAGGCAACCCTGTAGAGACAGAAACCCGATCAGTGTGTGCCTGGGGCCTGGGGCCTGGGGCCTGAGGCGGGAGCAGAAGTTAATCGCACGTGGGGCGCGGGAACCGAAGGGCGATGGGAGAGTTGCCGAAACGGGAATGTGCCCCTCATTCCTCACGATGTCAAGTCCCTAAGCGCCATCGAGCGGTGCAGGCGAGGACGATTCGATTTCGCAGCATGGGTGTTTCACCTCGCGAGGGCCCTGGAGCCGTCACCAGGAGCGGGGGCGCACACGCCAGTCCACGGGGGTCCTGGTGCGCTCCGGGGCGCGTTTGCTCCCACGGTTCGGGATCGCGTGAGCCGGCCGCGCTGGCCGGGCCGCTGTGTGCTCCGCTAGGAGGGGGCATCACCGTTACTTGTGTGCAAATGTTCGGCTTCCCATCCGTGATTCTGGCCAAGTAGGACCCGTGGGGGCTGTGACAGATCTGGGCAGGACAAGCGAGGCCCCTGTGCCCACAGCTCCAGGGGAACGGATCTGGTGCCCACATGCAGGTTTCTGGACTTTGCTGACCTGCATCCATGCGGCAGCCTGCTGAAGGAGCGGACTTTCGGTCCTGCCAGGGCCTCTGACCCCGGAGAAGGCCAGGGAAACGAGGTGTGGCAGTGCTCCGTCCCCAGGACCGGCCTGCGAAACACCCTTGCTCTGTGGCAAGTAGCGTTTGTACGTACTTTCACGGTGCAAACGTACTGAAAACAGGGACTCCAGCTTTGGAGAAAGAAAGCGCGTCTTCCCCACCTGCCTCCTTTCTTGGCCAGGTTGCAAAAATGTGACATTTCTCCGGGAAGTTGGCGCCTCATTTTCCACCCGCCCTCCCAACGGACAGTCCCATTTAATAACTCAGTTTGCAGCCCGGGACCTTCTGGAGACGCGCGCCTTCCTAAATTGAATTGTTTTCTTGTTTTGAGTGAGCGTTTTGGGATGGGATCTCCATCTTGCATTGGAAGCAAATTGATGGATAAGTCAAGTTGGACGTCTGCGTCCCCGTGTGCGCCGTGAATGAATTGGAAGTAAATGAGGTGGGGGGTGGGCCCCCGGTAGTGGCGCAGCCCAGAATTATCGGTCTGTTGCTGCCAGCCCGCGGAGCCGTTAGCACGTGTCCTCGGGGAGGGGGGCGGACTTGCTCAGCTACTGCTTGAGACAAGTCTCGAGTCCCCAGGATTGATCTGTGAAGTGGTTTACTGTTGGGAGTCTGCTCCTCCTGAGGTAACGGCTGGCGAACACACGGGGAACACATCTTGTTGGCCTTGGTGACCGATGCGCTTAGCACAGCCCTCCACGCTGCAAACCCACACACCCGGACCCTGGCGGGCCATTTCAGGAGGGCGCTGTGACCCTCTGTGCCTCCCCGGGAAGACCCATGAGGACCTGTGTGACAGTCTCATCAAAAGCCAGTTGCTGGACCACTTCCCGCAGGAGATGCGGGTGTCATCGCGGCCACGGGCAGGTGCAGAGCCTGGCTCGTTACCCTGCGTTTCCCGACTGCCGACAGGGGTGATGATGTCCCCACCCTTCACCTTCTGGAATGGCACGGGCTCCAACCAATCAGGACGGGCAGAGGCATCGCACTGACCAGTCACCCGGGACACCGGCTGCACCCGAGTGACCCAGCGGAATTTCACCGGGATCCATGCGGATGTCAGCTTCCATCCACCAGACGGGGTGTGAGAAACACGTTACCCCTGGCTTCCCAGGAGCGCGCCCTGGCTTCTGGCAACCCGCCCCCTTCCCGTCGGGCGCGTCCCAACCAAACACACATGGGCTTGTCACCCCTTTCTTTTTCCCTAAGAGCTCCCAGGGCTCCTGCCGCCCAAGTCAAGGCTGCCGCAGGGAGGGACGTTCTGGTTCATGGCCCTGAGCCGCGCCGGTGGCTCCATCGTTCCTGGACGGCGGCCTCTGTGCCAGACCCAAGGTCCTGGCCTCATTTCCAAGGCTGGTGTGGTCAGGCGAGACCCCTTCCAGGGTCTGGATTTGGCTCCTGAGCAAAACAGGCCAAGCCTCCTTCAAGGCCACCTTCAAAAGCCTTCCAGTTCTGTTCCCCAAATGCTTTTAGAACCTCGGGCTAGCAAGGCATGCAGACAATTTCTTTCTCATCTGTTCTCCGTGCATTTGTGAGCACAGCCCATGAGCGGCCCTGTGCCCGGCCTGGGGACAGAGCCAAGGACAAAACAGTCCCGAGGCTTTCTGAGCTCTCTGAGAGACAGACGTCGCCCCAGAGGAAAAGCGAAACACATCGTGTCTCACGGTGACCAGGTCCCTGGGGAGCCCAGCAAGGGAATGCAGGTGGGGCGGTAGCATTTGAACAGAGACCCGGGGTGGGGGTGGGGGGCAAGGATAGAGCCATGTGGATGTCTGCGGGGAAAAGCATTCCAGGCAGAAGGAACAGAGCAGGCGAAGACTGGGTCGCGGTCGAGGCCCAGCGGAGCCGCGGTGGCTGGGAGGCACGTCGAGGGGAGAGGAGGAGGAGAGGGGAGCAAGGAGGCCCGCGGGGTCCACATCTCTCCCTGGGGGCTTTGGTTCTCACTCCGAGGGGGGAGGGAAGCAGGAGGAGGCTTGAGCGGAGAGGGGACGTGATCTCATTCAGGTTCACGGGGCTCCCCCTGTGTGCTGTGCAGAGTAGACGGTGCTGAAACACGGCCCGCCACATAGGTTGGATAATGCCTGAGGTCAGCACCGTCCTCCCCGCACATCAAAGGGGGCCCTTGTTGGCCGCGGGGTGGGGTGCGTGCCAGGAGCAGACTGCGCACGTCACATGCAAGGACCCTTTCCTGTCCCCCCGAGATGGGAAGTGGGAGGGGTTAGCGGCACAACACCCCATTGATCCGTGCTGCAAAACTCGGAAGGGACGCGGGCTCCAACAAAGGGCCCCTGTGTGGACAAAGGGTCAGCGAGGAGGGGTCGCTTATTAAAATGCAGCTGGAAAGGCAGCCACTAGGCGGACGCTGTAATTAATGGCCCACCGTCCAGGAACGTTTGGGCTGGGGACACGGCGTTCTGAGTCACAAGAAGCCGCATTCACAGGAGAGAGAGGGAGCTGTCGCCCGCGTGCCTCGCCAGTGCAGGGAGCGGGGCGCCCTGGGATGAGCCCCCCACCGGGACTCAGCATCTGTCCTCCCAGCCTCGGTCCTGTGCCCCAGTCCCTTCCCAAAATGACCCCCTCCCCCAAGTCACCTCCCGTTGGCCAGAGGCCAGAGACGTGGGCTGACCAGCGTTAAGGGAAGGGTTCCGGGAGGAGGGGGGCTCCCTGCGTCCTCCGGGTTGTGCAAACTTGGTCCGTGCAGAGGGGTCAGAGGAAGATTCTTCATGCCGGCGTGGAGTGCAGGGAGATGCTGGTTCTCAGAAGGAGCCCTGCGACCCCCACCCCAGGCACACGTGGCAGAGAAGTGCAGACCCTGGTCCCACAAAAGCTTGTTCCCAGCAGAGCAGCCCCAAGTGGTCACACGGCCACCCCGACGCCCGCCGGTGGACGAACGGATGCACAGATACTGCCTTCTGTCCACGCGGCGGGAAGCTAGCGGCAGGAAAGGGAATAAGGTGCCGACGGGCATGGTGACGGGACGACCCTCGACAAGCTGACGACGGGGTCGGTGAGAGAAGCCCCCAGAAGACCATGTGCTGTACGATCCCACGTGGGGAGGATCAAAGGGAGCCAGTCCCCCTTTGGGGGAGTCCAGCGGAGGCAAATCCGTGGACGCAGGGCTGGGAGGGGGGAGGTCGGGGAGCTACAGGCAGCGCACCTGGGGTTTGTTTTGGGGTGATGGAAACGCTGTGGAGGTAAATGCAGGGGCGGCCCGTCTGCTCCACGCGAGCCGTGTGGTGTCTGAGTTACATCTCCACAAAGCTGGGGGTTTTTAAGGCGCTTTCCCGACAGGTTTGACGTTCACATTTGCTTTTTCAGCGTCGATTCAAGGCGTTTTTAGGGATGCTGCTGTCAGAGGCCGTGGTGGCCCGGGGCGTGGGCTGCGGCCCCGTTTCCTACCCTGTGGGGTGGGGAGAATCAGAGTACCTGCCTCCCCGGGTGGTCCAGACGAGTCAGCGAATCGGGACACGCAAAGATGCCTGGAACAGCATGAAGTACTTGGCAAGACTCAAAACCACGAGGTGGCCACAGCGCGGTTGGCATTTTTGCCTCTGATGCTGGCAGAGGGGCTGTTTGCATCGAGGAAGGAGCTCACGGAGGAGGGCTTGGCTGTCAGGAGACGGGAGGTTCGAATGTCAGTCCCGTGGGCCTCAGTTTCCCCCACTGTGGTAACATCTACCCTTTCTACTCTGCCCTGTTGAAATGGCATGTGTCAGGAATCCACACGAAAGTGCTCTGCAGAGGATGGAAAGGCGTCCTGTGGGTTTAATGGTGCCCCTGAAAAGATGCGCAAGTCCTAACCCTCAACACCTAGGAACGTGACCTTATGTGCACGTGGGTCTGTGTTCGTGTCGTCAACTCAAGCTGAGGACGTTAGGGCGGGCCGTGATCCACGGTGGCCGGTGTCCTCGGGAGAAAAGGGAACTCTGGACACAGACACGCACAGGGAGGGGCCTTGTGGCCACCGAAGCAGAGGTGGGGAGCATTGTGTCTCCGGGGCAGGGGGGGTTGGAGGAGGCGAGGCAGGTCCCTCCCTGGAGCCCCAGACTCTTTAAGAGGACACACTCCGGGCCACCCAGTGTGTGACACTTTGCAGCATCCCCGGAAGATTCCCACGATGACGATTGTTATCACTGCGGTGAACGCTTGCTGCCTGACCCCTGCAGGCGCCCAGTACGTAGGGGCCTGTCCGAGAATTTGTGGCGAGGCCCTGGGACATGAGAGCTGGCTATTCCCGCTCAGCCCCAGCGTGCCCTCTGTACCGTGCTCTGGAGTGTGGACTGAGACCCTTCCTGCTGTCAGACGTGAACCCTGCTCGGTCCACCGTGCTAAGATTTCTGGAAGGCACTGCTGGGTGAAGACAGGCGGAAGTGACCGAGGAGGACGTATGACTTCATACAGCCACAGGTGGATGGACCCATCATCCCTCCCGCTCCCTGCGGAGTCTGGAGGAGAAGCCCTTCTGGGGAAGTGTGCTCGCGCCCCCCTCCCTGCCCCTCCCCTCGTGGCCCTGGCTGCTTCTAGAAGGCCCCAGAGTGGCCACGAGGAGGAAAGTACAGCAATATTCTTTTCCAAGTCCCCATCAGCTGCGAGTTCCCCGTCGGCATCTCCCCAAGCGTTTTCAAAATCAATTTTGCCAAAACATGATGCGGAACTCTGGGGGACGGGTTCATCAGGACACAGGCAGGGAGGAGGCAGGGTGGTCAGAGGGCAGGTCCGGTCTGGCCTGCCGTTCCGGTAATAAGGTTCCCCTTCCCTCCCTGATGAGAGAGATTTTGTTAGGCCGAGCCAGGCGTCAGCGCTGGGTGTCTGCACTCGCCTGTGTGGAGGGAAAATCACATCAGCGGCTGGAATTTTGTGAGGCTGCCCCTGCACCATCTGTGTGCAGACATAAAATATTCTTAATCACGGGACCATGGAAATAGCTGGCCGTACCTAACGAAGTTTGTTAATCTGACGGCACTTTTCTGGATTCTTCGGCCCTGAATCCAAAATCGTCATTTCAAGCACCTTCGCTAATGAGCCTACCAATTGGTTGCTCAGGCAGCCCATGCATCATTTTTAAGTAGGAGGCCTCGAATTGGGAAAATGAAGTGCTCTTCTGGAGTCATTTTTTTGTTTTGTTTTTGGCTGTTGCAAATTAGGGGGAATTGTCAGTCTCTGCTTGAGGCCTTCTCTCTTGCCTGGCTCCCCGGTGAATAATGGCGTGACCACCGTTTCCAACACGAGAGCCAGCAGCCAGCACCCTGCCCGAGGACTTGCCTTCTCCTGGTTAGGAGACACGAAATGTCACCTGCCATCAGCGCAAACAGCAGTCTTTGTGCACCATCTCAAGCACAGAAAGAAATACCTACATGAGTTAGTCTTAGGTTTGCCTGAGTTTAACAGAAAACTCTCGGAACCAATAGTCGAAACACAAAGGAAGTTTATCTCACATACATAAGTCAGTCCAGGGCCACTCCTCAGGTATGAGAGATTTAGGCTTCTCCTGTCTCTCTACCCCGCCACGTTCAGTGAGTGGCCTCCATTTCCGAGTTTGTCTCATGGTCCAGAAAGGCTGCTCACGCTCCAGCCATTGTGTCTGTATTCCAGGCAGCCTAAAAAGGAAAAAAGGAACAGACTCCAGTTCCCATTAAGCACATTTCCCAAGGTCCTGCATAATATTTCTACTTACATTTGGACTAGAACATTTCTCAAGCCTTGAGCAGCTTAAGGATCACCTGGAGAGATGGTTAAACACCAGCCAATGGGCTCCACCCCCAGAGTTTCTGATTAAGGATGTTCAGGGTGAGGCCCAAGAATCTGCCTTTCTACGGTGTCCGGGTGGTGTCACGGCTGCTGGTCTGGGCACCAGCTTTGAGAAGAGTGGGTACTGAGGGCACACAGCCCCTTTTTGCTACAATACCATTCGTCGCTATTTCATCCAAACCGAATCAATATATTTTTCTAGCCGTCGCCTTGTTCTGGTCACTTCTGGGATTCAGAGGCCTTTCGTGCTGACACAGAGGCTCACCAGACAGCCACCTCTCTTGCCGCTCCCCAGAGGGGCCAGCCGGGAACCAGGCACTTGCTGCCTCCCTCAGAATCCAAAGACCCCTCTCACCCAGGAGAGGGAACTTTCTGCTCCAGAGGGCTCGGCGGAGGGGGAGCCCCCTTCTCCCTCCTGATTTTGGCCAAGACCCTTTGTCAATACCTGTGAACCCTCTGCTGTCTTGGGAATTTGGGGAGGGTTTGCCTGCCCAAATGTCTCAACTACACAAAATCTCTCAAAATAACTATCCCGCCAGACAGACCTCTCGGACAGACCCATCTGGAGGGAAGATTTTTTTCTTTACTTCGGGAAAGGCGGGGGCGGGGGGGTCGATCAGTCCTTGGAGGGTCAGTCCCAGACCCAAATCCGCTGAGTGATCGGCACCAGCGGGCTCCCGCTCGCTCACACCCCCAGGTTCAGCTTCAGGGGTCTGAAGCCAATAGCAAACCCGTTCGCACCCTGGGGAATGGGTCCTGGGGCTCCTGCTGCTGGTCTGTCCTGATCGAACTGGAGGTTTAATTAAAGAGGTGCTCCATCAACTTGCAAGCAACACTAATTCAGCTCCCAAATCAGTCATAGTCGAACGCACACCATCTTGCAGCCAAGAGTGCACGGGCTGGTCCCGGGACCCAGGATGTTGAAACCCAGGGTCAAGGCTCTTGGACCCTGTTTCCCGGATGGGGCAGGCGTTCGTGGGATGGGCACCTTTGTGCTGAGCACTGAGCCGCTGAGGGGCTGGTGTCCACTCTCAGGTTCTCAGAGGAGCCCTGGAGGGAAGTGGGGTCCTCCCATTCCACAGATGAGGGAGAAGCACAAAGGAGGAGGCAGGATCCGAAACCCCACACGGCGAGCGGGCAAACGGCAAGCTGGGTGCTCTTGAGTTTGCACTCACCGAAGCAGTGAGGGTCTCAGCCCCCCCAGTGCTGGCAGCTGGACTCTTCTTGATTTCCAAACCTGGACCTTTGACCCTCCCAGAGCCCGCTGCACGAGCCAGCTGTCCCCAGCGGCTCTCTGCCAGCCCCGGGGCCTGTTTTGCTGACCCACTGCACCTGGAGGAGGACACCGTTGGCTTTCCTGCTCCTCTGTCTTTTTGCGATGTTACCTACCACCCTGACATCTGGAAGGGCCGGTTGTAGTCGGATCTTATTATCACTCAGGTATCTGTATCCTTCCTCCCCTAGAGCTAAAACCGTGGGCAGGGAGACAGATACGGTGGAAATAATCACTACCGTAGATTACGAACCACTTAAAAGCCACAATTCAAATGTCTCTTCCTGTGTAACACGCGTCCGTCTGCTTTAAGGGGTCCAATGCTTCTTGTGGGTCCAGAGGGTTCAGGACTCCTGCACGCAAGGCAGGTTGCCACAGGGACGCTGACCCCATCGGCCCAGCAGAACAGCATGACTTGAACCCCCCAAATACAGGAGACACCCCCACGGGATGCACTGAGAGCCCCGTCATTTTAGGAAAATGATCTTCTCTCCCAGGGACCAGCAGAGTTTTCTGTAAAGGACTAGATAGTATTTTATGCTTTGTAGGGATGCACACGGTGTCTATTGTGTATACTTTTTTTTTTAATTTTTTAACGTTTATTTGTTTTTTGAAAGACGGAGGGAGACAGAGCGTGAGAGGGGGAGGGGCAGTGAGAGGGAGACACAGAATCCGAAGCAGGCTCCAGGCTCCGAGCCGTCAGCATAGAGCCCGATGTGGGGCTCGAACTCACAAACTGCGAGATCATGACCTTAGCCGAAGTCGGATCCTTAACCAGCAGAGTCATCCAGGTGCCCCTTGTATATTCTTTTCTTAAAGCCTTGACAAGTAACGAAATCCTTCTTGGCTCTTGAGTCTGTGTAAAAACACCCCATGGGCAGGATTTGGCCCCTGGATCTTGCAGCCTGCAAAAGTCTAACGAACTACGAGAGGTTATTTGCAAGGTTGTCATAGACACCTTGCCTTCCTGCCAATATTTTACTTAACTAACTAAAGTTTTAAGAATTAGTTCTAAGAAGCAGCACCCGGTTGTCACCTATCTCTGCCTCGACGGTGAATCAGCCAATTGTAGACCTTCCTGTGTGTGCAGTTCACCCTGAGCTGCCTTCTTCAGGGAGAATGTGAAGCTCTCAGCCTGCAATCAGAGGAGACCCCAGCGGGACACGCCGGGCTCTGTCTGCACCCGGGAGGGTGGAGGGTTCGCTTCTGCTGCTTCTCCCTCTTCTCCGTCAAAGCCAGATGGGGGGACGCACGGATTTGAGAGCAGCTCGTGGACGCCCCTCTGGCCACAGGCGGAGAGAAGGAAGCCTGGATTTAAGAGTCACTGGATGTTCACAAAGGGTTTGGATAGAAACGGGAAAGATCTCTAACCAGTGGCTTCTCTAGACGCCAAGGCCACCTGTCCAGTCACAGCCAGGCTCGCCCAACTGACCCATGTTCTAAAGGGTCAATGCAGTGTGCATTCCTCAGGCAGAATTTCTTCCTCAGGAAGCCTCAACTTTGCATCTAAAGGCCTTCGACTGATTAAACCAGGCCCACCCAGATCATCTAGGATCATCTGCTTTCCTGAAAGTCAGCTGATTATGAGCATTCATCGCACCTACCCAATACCTACATGGTAGTGCCCAACTTAGTGTCTGATGGAATAATTGGGGGCTGTCACCTGGCCGGGTTGACACGTAATCACCCAGGTGTTGGCAAGAATTTCAGGAAAAGGCACTTCACCTGCCGTTGCCTAGAGTTTAGATGAGAGCATGAGCACGCAGAGAGGATCAAAGAGGAAACATGTGTGCCACTCAGCCCCGCAATTCCACGGGCACCAGGAGGTGCTGGAGAGTCTCCAACACGTGGGCAGAAGGAAAGAGAGTCCTTTGTACTGGCAGAGTTGGAGACATCCCGAACTGCCATCAGTGGGCGAGCAGAAAAGTCAACTATGGAAAAGGCATGCGATGGACACCTAGGTCTCTTTAAGACAGAGCCGGATCAGCACGTGGATGTGGATCTCAGCGTGGAGTGTGGTTCGGCCGTGTGGACGTGAGCGGTCAGGAAGACATAACCGTGAGCAAAAGAACAAATGAGCAAGTGGATGAAAGTCCAGGAAGCTATGTCGGTCTAAACCGTCTAAAATGCATGTTTGTACAAAACGTAAATGGAGGGAACGAGGCCACGGGTCCTGTACTTGGGCGGGAACGTGAGAAAAGTCTAGAATCGCAAACTGGAAAGGTGTACAAGTCCCAGATGGCAGGCGCCTCTGGGGAGGGAAATCGGGAGACCGGATGGGAGCAAATGACGAGGAGCTTTCAAAGTTATGAGCCCCGTTTTCCCTCTTTTACAAGAGAAAGAAGATCTGAAACGGCCACAGAAGGTGATAGCATCCTGCTGCTCTGGATTTTGTGTGTGTGGATGCTCGCTGCCTGCTCATCCTGGTTTCTGTCTCCCACCCCCCACACACGTGGGACAGGGGCGTGGGCTTTCCTCCGTGGGCTGGTGGCCTGACCCACACACCCGCCGTCACGCTGCCCGAGCCCTGGCGGGAGGCTCGTAAACGCCATCGGATGAAATCTTCACAATGATGCTGAATATCCCCCAAGTTCACAGCCAAGAAATGGGTCGGTGAAGGATTTAAGTAAAGCAGGAAAAGGGGCAGAATCGGGACAGGGGCCGTTCTGTCCCAGGTCCTTACGCCGTCCAAACAAGATGTCTCAGCCCCGGGGACACGTGTTCAAACCTGGCGAGGCCACCTTCGTGCTGCTCACCTGAACACGCCACTGTTTATCAGCTCTGGGCCTCAGTTTCCCCATCTGTGGGGACCACCTGCTTCATGGGTTGGGGGAGGGATGGCAGTGTTCAGTAACACCCGGGGTGTCCCAAGAGCTCCCCAGATGTGACCTGGTGTTTTTATTAATGAGGCCTCTTAATGGCCCGCCTTGAGAGAGGTCGTTTTTGCACTGTCGGGAATGTTCTAGATGCAAAGGCTCCTGTCCTCGGACCCTGGTGAGGTTTGAACCCCCGCGGTTGGTTTAGAAGGCCAGGCGTCCGGCCTCAGAGCTGCACACGTGTTTCTCCGAGGGTGAACAGACTCTGAGGGTGGCTTGGGGGGCCGAGTCAGGCCGTGGCCTTCCCGGGGCACCGGCCCTGCTCCCACACACGCCGGCCAGCTTCTGTCCCGAGAAGCAGTTCACGTCCACAAAGGCTCCGCTCCGAGCCTGCAAGTGAGTGGTTCTCAGTATATTCACAGGGTCGTACGACCACCACCCGCTCTCCGTCTGCGTGGATCTGCTGTTCCGGACACGTTACGTGGTCGGAACCAGGCGCCGCGTGGCCTTCCGTGTGGCTCAGCATCTCGGATAGCTTGGCACTGCTTTCCGGGCCTGAATGCCTCCCGTGCACGGACGGGCCACACGCACACGTCCTGCTTTTCCTTCCCGAGAGCCCCCGGGGGCTCGCTCGTCCCACATCGCGGGGGTCACTGCACACCCTTCGGCCCGTGGGACACGCTCCGGAGTAGTTCTGTGCCCTCTCTTCATTTAAAAACTAAAAATCTGATTTGCACCAATGCAGAAAACGGCTAAACCAATTTACATTTTTGAGGGCAGCTCAAAACGACGACACATGTTTTCTGTGAAGCCTCGGGCTTGTTGTCAAATTTGAAACGACAGCGATTTAAAGTGCCTGACTTTCTGGATTCTTCTCAGCAGAAAGCGCTGTTTCCAGCCTACAGTGGAAGCAGGTGGAGGGAGGGAGAAAGCAGCACCGGGAGGGGGGAAGCTCCGTAGCTCAGAGAGCCGCCAGGTGGGGGCCGTGCCCGCGTGGAGCTGGGGAGGCCGTGCAAGGGACAGCGAGCTCCTCTCCCGGCTGCTGCGGCCCGCGGGCGGGGACGCACTGCCTTCTGTGGCGCTGGGCAGGGCACGGCTCTCGGGGCCACGGGGCCGCACGTGTTCCCAGCCAGCCCTGCCCCGGGAGGTGCTCCGCTGGGGCCGGGGCCTGGCGTGGGGGGTGGGTTCTGAGCGAGACCCAGTCGGATGCGCTGAGATAGTGTCCTCAGCATCTCGTCCAAGCAGTGAATCAGCCCGGACCGGACAGGGCTTTGGGAGGACGACCAGCCACGTATACAGCATGGGGAGCTGTGTCATTACACACGTGTGCACGCACGCAACACGCGTGCACGCGTGTGGGCAGACGCACCTGCATACCTCACACGTGCACACGTGCACACGTATCACGCACACGTGCGTACCACAGACGTGCACACAGATGCACGCACACGCACACACAGGCACACACACAGGCACGTTTCGGCCCCAGGACAGCTTCCCTCCATCCCGGCCCGGCCCCCTCCCCGGGTCCGCGGGGCCAGAAGAAGGCCTCTCCCGCCAGACCCGTGTCCCGCCACGCCCGGGTCTCTCCGTCCTCCCTGCTTCTACGATGTTCCCGTTGTTTCCTGCAATCCCACAGTCTGGGGAGGCAGGAGAGGACAGTCCAGTCTGAAAACTGCTCGTTCGCAGGGACCGGAGGCTGGTGCGGGAGTTTTCACTTCCCACCTTGGAGGTGCCCGGGCCCACCTTGGGGAGACAGCCAGGGCTCAGCCCCAGACGCTGGGACACACCCTGTGACGTGTTTCCCCACACCTGTCTCCCCCCGCCCAGGGCCCGAGACTCACGAATACTGGCCACCACTCACAACCGCGTGCCTGTTTGCCTACCGACAGTGACTGTGCCTTTCTTTGTGACGGCACAGACCCCTCTTGGGTCACGATGAAGGACACATCCTTGCCCTGCTTTGCAACGTAGCGTCAGGGCTGTGTTACGGTACGGGGCCGTCTTCTAGGGCTGCCGGAACAAAATACCAGGGGCTGGGGCTTAATCAGCAGAACCTTTGCGAAGGTTCCGGAGCCTGGAAGTCCGAGATCAAGCTGTCAGCAGCTTTGGCTTCTCCCGAGCTCTCTCCTTGGTTCGCAAATGCCCGTGTCCCTGGTGTCCCTTCCTGTTCTTATGGACCTATTGGATCGGGGTCATCCGTGGGACCCCAGGTAACCTTAATTACCTCCTCAAAGATACCTCGTGTCTTGAAATAGTCATGCTGAGGATGAGGGCTTCGACATGGATTTAGGGTCAGGGGGGGCACCATTCGGTCCACAGCACACACAGACCCTGACCTCAAGAAATCCCACGTCTAAACTGGAGGGCTGAAATGAGCATCCAGTGCATCAAGGGAGGGCACGGATGAAAAAAATCAGTGTCGAAACATGCCCTTAAATGCTTGCTAAGCGTCTGTAGGAACACTAACCACGTACCGGAAATAAAAATGTTCAAAAGTGAACTCATCACCGCAGGGCATTCCTCTGCCGTTGAAGCAGGTGAAGCCTTCATTCTCCCCCTGTATCAGTCAGGCGGCAGTAGGGCGAGCGGCAGTAACAAACAGCCCCGGTTCTCACCGTCATTCAGAGCCTCGGGCCGGTGAAGCAGCTACCGTCTGAGTAATTCTGGCCGCTCTGCCTCAGGAACGGAGGGCCCGTCCCTCCGTGAAGGCGGGGAATCGCTCTAGTCCAGGAGTGACACACGCCGTGCCAGTCACAACTGACTGGCCAGATTCGTCACACAGCTCCCAGCAGCCACACAGGCCCTGTGCTTCAGGAAGCACAGTTTCATGGTGTGTCCGAGGTGGCCAGAGGCCAGAAGGCAAGGGGTCTGTAGCTTTGTGCACATGAGTCAGCCTCGTGGGACCCTCTGCAGGGCAGAGTGGGTCTGGAGGGACCCCCAGAAGACACTCGGCGAGTGACCTACACCCCGACACGTCTCCAGCTGGGCCCCCCGGCCTGTGCTGCCTCCCTGGCCACAATTCAAATAGGGACCCTGGACTCAGTCTGAGTCCCTGACACCTGACGCTTCCTGCCCCATTTGGAACCCCAGTGACGGGTAACTCTCTGCTCCCGTGGTTTATGCCATTGGCTGGAGAGACACATCCAATGTCCATCCAGTCTGACTCTTGCTGTGATTCAGTCCAGGGATGGGACGCGTCGGGGAGAGGATCGTGGGCATGTGCGTGTGCGTGCGCACCTGCAGTGACCGTTAGGAAGCTAATCACAATTAATCCACGAGGGAGTTTGCTGTCTTAATGAAGCCATTAGCCAAAGACCATTCTGAGAGAGAAAATGTAAAGTCTGAACTCTGAGCACATTACCTGTAATGAACCTGAAAATGGACTTGGGGAATTTCCGCGGTATTCTTAGCATCCGTAATAGCCGGTGGGCGAGCCGCCAGATCGCGGCCCCAGCTCCCAGGAATCCTGCGGACCCAGGAGAAGACACGGCAGAGGCTTATTTAAGGGCTGGCTTCTGGGCACAAGCATCAGAGAGAGGCTGGGGCTCCACTTAGAACTGATGACTCTTCCAGCTGTGCTCCCGTCTAATGCAAAAGGTCATTTCTGTGTCAGTTGCTTCCCTGGAGAAAGAAGCGAGAAAAATCTCTTTCCTTCCAACTCCCACTTCAAAGTGGGGCAGTGCTTCTGGAGAGGGACTTCGAGAGAAGTTGGCCCAGAGGGAAAAGGTGTTAATAGAGGTAGGGAAGCATTACGAAAGTGCGAGCCCGTAGTGCCCACAGACTCAAAAGAGAAGGCGCTTTCTTTATCACTTTGAAAATCACTACATGTGACGCTAATCATTTTGCATGAAGCCAGGAAGGACACGATGAACCGAGGTCCCCATAGCTGCGATGGAGTCGGCTCTCCAGGGCAGGACAGGAAGAGCCTGTGGTCTGCATAAAAGTCTGCAGAAAGATCCCAGCGGTCTGGTGCCCCTCACCAAGGTGTAGTGACCGTGGCCACCGGGGGTTAAAAGTGACCTGGCTCAGGGGCGCCTGGGTGGCGCAGTCGGTTGAGCGTCCGACTTCAGCCAGGTCACGATCTCGCGGCCCGTGAGTTCGAGCCCCGCGTCAGGCTCTGGGCTGATGGCTCGGAGCCTGGAGCCTGTTTCCGATTCTGTGTCTCCCTCTCTCTCTGCCCCTCCCCCGTTCATGCTCTGTCTCTCTCTGTCCCAAAATAAATAAAAAACGTTGGAAAAAAAAAATTTTTTTTAAAAAGTGACCTGGCTCACCGGTGTCGTAGCAGAACACCCGCCATTGCTCTTTGCCGGGAGGAACCTCTTCCTTCTTCTTCTGATGGTGGCCTTTCTCCTGTTGGACTCCGTCTTGGTAGGCTTGTGAATCAAAGGGGAGCCATCCTCCCCGGGATAAGGGATGGCCATTTAACCCGACCGGACTCCCCCCACCCCACACCCAGGGAATTTAGATAGATCATCTACGGAGTGACTCAGGAGACAAATGGCCGAAGCCATTCACTGCACTCCACTCTGGAGATCCTGTCCCTTCCTGGCTTTCAGTGTCCCGCAAGCTGATCCGGGCCCTGCCTTTCCAAGGCCCCTTTCAGCTTCTCCGTTAACCCTGGGAGTGGCCCAGGACCCGACGGCTAAGAACCTGCATTAGCCTCCTGTTGCCATATCAAATTAACAGCACGTCCTTATAGTACAGTCCTGGACACCAGGAGTCAGAAATGAGCCTTAATGGAGCTGAATTCAAGGTGTCAGCAGGGCTGTGTTCCCTCTGGAGGACTTAGGGGAGGGCCTGTCTTTTTCCAGAAACTAGAAACCATCCACGGCTCTTGGGTCATGAGGACATCACTCTGACCTCTCCCTCTGTGCCCGCCTCACTCCTCTTCCTCTGACCCTCTTATAAGGACTTATGATTCCATTGGGTCCTGCCCCCAGATAATCCAGGATAGTCTGCCCTTCTTAAGATCCTTGACTTGACCACAACCGCAAAGTCCCCTAATACCATGTAAGGGAAAAGACTCACTGGTTCCAGAGGTTAGAACAGGGCGGGCCTCTGGGTGGGAAGGACTCACCTGATTCCATTTCTGTTGCCTACAACCAGAACCTAACTGGTACATAACTTCTACTCTCTCTCTACGAAAGGAGAATTAATAATTTTCGACTTTGGTAGCTGGAAACCAAGAAGGTGGCCGTAAATAAACGAAATTGTAATGTTCTTGGAAAGTTCTTCCAAAGAATGGCCTTTTTTGCCCCAAATCCCAAAGTCAGTGCTATGGTGTCTTGTGCAAACAAACACAGCCTGGCAGATACCTGGGGAACTTCCCGCTTGTGTCCAAGAGCGCTGAGCGTATCAGCCCCCTTGACCCAGCTCCGTCTGGTTCTTCTGACAGGACACTGAGATTCTCAACACCGCCATACTCACAGGAAAGACCGTAGCCCTGCCCATCAGGGTGGTCTCTGTGGAGGAGAACAGTGCCGTGACGGATGTCTCAGAGCTGGTGGAGTGCCAGTCCACGGACGAGGATGTCCTCAAGGTAAGCACCCCCGCTGATCAGTCACCTGGGTTGAAATGATGGGAACTGTTGGGGCACACCTCATTCACAAAGAGGGGTCGGCACCAGGAAGTATGAAGTCCAATCACACAACCACCCTTCCAGCTCCAAACCCAGTTTGGAGTGTGGTCTGCTTTGGCGCGTGGCTCAAACCCCAGATACTTCCAATAACCGAGCTGGTGACACGGCAGGTGAAGTGGTCAGGGCAGACGGACGCGCCCCACACTAGCTGGGCATCCGGAGTTCGGCGCCTGCTGATGTGGTCCCCAGTAAACGGGAGATCAGTATCGCCATTCCTTCCAGAGAAGCCGCAAATTTGCGCTGTATGTACAAGTCACGTGTTCGCAAATTTGGGATTTATGTAAAAGTCGCCCGTTTTTCAGTGTTGGCCACCAGTTGTAACTTTTTTTTAACGGGCAAAAAAATAAAATACATCTGCAATGTGAGTCTGGCCCAGGCAGCTGTCCAAACCTCTGTTCTGTTGGGCAGACCATGAACCGGGAGTCAACTCCAGCCCCCTGATCATTGTATAAATAAAGTTTTATTGGGACACGACCGCTCCAATCTATCTCTGTACCGTCTGCGGTGGCTTTGGCACGACCACAGGAGCGACAGGCAGTTGTGACCGAGACCATCTGGCCCGCAACTCTAAAATATTTGTTACTTTGCCCACGCCAAGGAAAAGTTTGCCTAGAGCAACCCCTGCTGTGGAGTTTAAGTTTCGTGAGGGAACGACCCGAATTCTTGGTCTTTCCCACCACATTTGCTGGGATAATGTACTCACAGCGCTGGCTCCAGGGATAAGACAGCATAAGGGCTTTTCCAAGCCAGAAATGAAGCTTCTGGTCTTTCTCCAGATGAGAGAGATCTCCAGATCTTTCTCCCAGATGCATTGGGTCTTTATGTTTTCTTGTAGGTATGTCTCTGGGATTACAAAAGATGTAATCTCCGACATCTCAAGGAAGAGAGGCTTTTCCCCAATTCCCCCAAAAGTGATCTGTGGGCTAAGGGCAGCCCCAAAGCCACACACCCAAAAAGCCGGTGGCAGGAGGGGCGGGGATGAAGTTCTAAACCATACTGTTCAACATGAGCACAAATGTGGGCCACACATGTCGTTTAAAATTCTCCGTCACGTTCACGAAAGGGAGAGCAGGTGAAGGTAATTTTTTAGATGTCTGTGTTTAAGCCATTATATTAAAAACATTATCATCTCAACATGTGATCTATATAAAAATCATGAACACGCTGTTTCGTACTCGGTGGGGCCCAGTCGCTCCGAATCTACGGAGAGCGCATGTCTGTTACTTTTCCACGTCAGGGCTTCCTGGCCACCATGGCGAGCGGCTTCCCCGTTGGACCGCTAAGATCCGAACCCGGGGCAGGATTTTGCAACGTCGGCACTATGCTGGTGTTTTGTGCCAGATAATTCTTTGTTAGGGGGCTGTCCTGTGAGACGGATTCCTGCCTCCTACCCCAATACATACATGCCTAGCACACGCCCTGAATGGTGAAAACCAAAAATGTCTCCAGTCATTGCAAAATGTCCCCTGGTGGGTAAAATTTCTTCCACTGAGAACCGTGCTCTGTTTCTGGCTGAACAGTCACCCCACTTCCTTGTGGCCGAATCACCCCCACTTTGTTGGTGAGGCCGAGGTGGGGAGGAGTCTCTTGGTTGGAGCTGGAGCCCTCCCTGCCCCGGCCCCCATCACGTACCGGATCCCTGGTGGCCATTGGTTTTCATTACTGATCTGTGATGGGCACTGGGGAGGGCACCTGTCGGGATGAGCACTGGGTGTTGTATGGAAACCAATTTGACAGTAAATTGTATTTAATGTAAAAAAAAAAAAAAGAGCCAGGACCTCTGGGACACCTGGGTGGCTCAGTCGGTTAAGCATCCGACTCTTGGTTTGGCCTCAGGTCATGATGCGATGACCATACAGAACCTGCTTGGGATTTTCTCTCTCTCTCTGCCTCTCCCTCATTCGCACTGTCCCTGTCTCTCTCAAAAATAAATAAATTTAAAAAGTGTTTTGTAAAGAGCCAGGACCCCCGAGGACTCTTCTAGATGGATAAGAAGGCCATCTGTCAGCCTGAGAAATCCCAGAACCAAGTTTTACCGCAGTTGTGGGTAGAATCATCCTTAGCTGCTCTTCTAGGAGTTTCTCATGGAGCCCATTACCAGTATTTCCAGAAACATAATCAGCGTCTTCAGAGAAACAAATGTATTCGAACCAGAAATTGCCCCTGGAATGAATTTGGAGCAGGCTGCCCCTGGCTGTTGACAAAGCCACGTGACATCCTGCACTCAAACTCAGTCCCCAGGGCCCCGATTCGGCCGGTGGTTTGGGGTCTGGCGGGGTCGGCGATACTCGCAGAGCTGGTCTGTCACAGCGCGGGGTTCCACGGAGAGGACACGGGGCAGGGGACGTGTAGTCAGTGTCTCCCCTGCAGCAGGTGTGTGCAGGGCTAGATTGGGATGGCCCTGAGTTCCATAAAGGACTAGAGACTCCGAGATCCACGCCGCGCCTCCGACGAGCCAGCCTGTGCAGTTTGCGAGCAGAAGACGCGACTCCTGGTCAGGGACGTAGGGCATCCAGGGAGTTCGCGCCTTCCCGCACCAGATGCCTGAGCGCCTCTCCCCACAGGGTCATGCCACGGGCCATGCCGGGATACCTGCATACGTAGGCTGTAAGGAGCCCTGGGCTTAGGGGACCTGAGTCCTTTATAAAAGGCACATTATGGGCTGAACGTTGGTGTCCCCCCCCAAATTCATACGTTGAACCCTTCATCCCCCACCCTGTGATGGCGTGAGGAGGTAGCACCTTCGGGGGTGATTAGGTTTGGATGAGGTCATGAGGGTCGGGCCCCTGTGGTGGGATTGGTGTTCTCGGGAACAGAGGAAGCCACGAGAGGTCGCTCATAGACGGCGGCGTGAGGTCACAGCGAGAGGGCGGCTGTTGGCAAGCCAGGAGGAGGGCTGGGCCGCAGAGCCGGTCCGTGCTGGCACCTTGATGGGGGACGTCCAGCCTCCGGAACCGTGAGGGACAGAGTCTCCCACGTGAGCCGCCCGGTCTGTGGGGTTCTGTCCGAGCAGGGCCAGGCGGACAGGGGCAGAAAGCCTGCTCGCCTCCCCCGCCCCGGAGAGAGACGGCGTCCCTGTTCTGTTTTGCCACAAGCATGCCCGCCCTCTGCTCGACAAGGGAGCACCGGGGCGGTTCGCGAGACGAACATCCGTGACAAGACCATTCAGACAACGGCAGCCGAGGCTTTGGAGGGTGCCGGAAGTTCAAGGGTGCCGTGGGGAGTTTCTTCCAAAACGTTCTTGCTTTGCCTTTCCGGGCTCCGCGGTCTTGGGCAGCTCACACGTTCCGTCCGCCTCCAGGTCTCCTTCGGAAAGTGGGGACAGTCACGGTGCGTGATTCAAAAGGCCGTTGTAAGGACTACCAGGTTTTATTAATCCACTGAAGACTTGACCTAGTGTCCAACCCGTGGAAAGGACTGGACTCTGACCCCGGTTGGCTCGGGCAGTCCCCTCGAGAGCCCTGTGCGGTCGGTCAGGGGCTGCAGACAGAGCGCCTACAGGTATCATCTGTGTGGTGTGCAGAGTATGGCTTAAGAAAATCAGAATTTCCACCTATTTCAAGTGTGCAGCCCAACGATATTTAAGTAAACTTACTGGGTTGGGCAACCATCACTGTGACCCAGTTTTAGAATATTTTTGTCACCCCATTTACCGTTAATCCCATTCCCACCCGTAGCCCTGGGCAACCGCTAATCTACTTTCTGTCTCTACAGATTTGCCTTTTTTTGGACATTTCACATAAATGGAATCCTACAATATGTGGTCTCTTATTAAAACAGTTCGGTGATCATTTCTTACACGTCTCTTGACACATCTAGGTATAGCCGCACGTACAGAGACAATTTTTTAAAAGATGGGATCACGTCAAATGTTTTTTAGCCGCAGTTTTTTAACTGGCAAAGCTACACACACACACACACACACACACACACACACACACACACACACACCTGCCAGCCAGCCTTTCTCCATGATGGAGGGATCACACACATAGCTCGAACACACAGAACACGTAGCATTCACACCGTTGTGTCTGCCCTCTTCTCGCGCCCTGCGATGCCTCCCGAGAGCCCCGGCTGGTGGGGGTTCGGGAACGGAGGCACCACAGGAGCCGAGGGGTCCGGTGTGCTGTGTGCTCAGCGTGTGGGTTTGCAGGCGTCAGACTGTGAGGGCGGGAGGCCGTGGGACATCCACGAGCGTCTGTGCGGGTTTCCTTGGCGGGGGAGGAAGACCAGTGTCCCAAGCGGGTCAGGGATTTGCTGTCGGGCAATAGCGGAGGAGACGGCGTGCCGTGGACAAGCCCCCCCGGCTCCCTGCACCCACAGAGTGCTTTTGCCCACATTCGTGCACATGTCAGCACCTCCAGCATAAGGCCGTGTCCTGTAGCCGAGGGTAGGGCATAGGACGCTCTGCAGAGGCATCTTGCTCGCGGTTCTCAAGGTGGTGGTCTCTTAACGGCGTGGTTGAATCACACGCTGGTGTCTAGGTCCCCTTCTGGTAAGAATGACAGGTGATGACGAGGCACACGGGGGGCGGGGCTGGAGAGCGCCCGGGGCGAGGGACGCTCTGGATGGAGCGCATCTGAAAAGGACACATCTGGGCCACTTGGCAGGGAGACGACAACTGTCAGTGCCCACTGTAACCCTGTCCCCCCACTTGCACTACGCCGTCCGCGTACCCCCTCATCCTTAGGACGAGACACCGGGGCACCCCACCCTGTGCCTCCTGAGTAACCCCCACCCCGGCCTGCTGCTGCCCTCCTGTGCCTTCCCCGGGGGCTCCTGGGGTCACAGGTGGCGAGGCCCCGCCCACAACAGGCTGGCAATGCCGAGATTCCAGGCATCGTTAGCAAAAGTCCCTTTACTGGATTTCCAGGGCCGACCTCCAGGGCCCGGCCCGGCTGCTGGCCCTGGTGCAGAGCTAAAGGGGATGCGTGTGGGCGGCCAGCTGCCCAGCTCTCCCGGTGACGAGTGCCTGTGATGGCTCCCGTACGTGCAGGACGACCCTGCTGGGGCGGAGGCCTCAGTTTCCCGTGGTTGCTGCTCCTGGGGGCCCGAAACGTCCTCTCGCATGTGCTGTTGGTTCCATGAGCTGAGTCCATGGGGAGCTGGGCTCTTAGCAGCAGCCCGAAGTCGTTGGTCTGCGAGGCCCTGGGGGGGCGCCCCTCGCCCAGGGGAACGTGGGCAGGGTTTCCGTGGGGGGAAGAGTGCTCCCCACCGTGCTCCTCGCACCCAAGGGCTCTGGGAGAAGCATCTTCAGCCCCAAGAGCCACTGGGTTCTGGGTGAAAGCAAACCAAGGACCGCGAGGAAGTTTCTGGAACGCAGGGGCCCTTGCTGCCCACGTCCCCAGGGTGGGTCAGGTGCACGCCCACTGCCGGCCTCTTCCTCCAGCTCCGGTTCTGTCCGCTGCAAAACCGCGAGACAGAGTTTTAACACACTTGTGCAGGCAGAGCGGGTGGATGGTGTGTTCGTGGTAGCATCTCCTGCATCCAGGGCAGACCCAGGGCCCCCCAGGGGACACGGGGCGACGTTCGGAGACCTTTGGGATGGTAGTGACTCAGACAGAGGGGCTACTGGAGTCTGGTGGCTGAAGTCCAAGGGTGCTGCGAAGGGTCCAGATCCCAAAGAATCATCCGGGCCCCGATGTCGATGGCCCCGGACCATCCAGGACCTTCGGGTTTTACCATCAGAATCTAGTTTCCTTCTAAGAGAAGCAGGATGCTGCAGGATACCCTGATTTGGATTTCAGAGAGATCTCTCCGGCAACGCTGGGGTCAACGCTATGATAAGTTCATTTTACAGATAAGGAGGCTGAGGCCCAGAGAGGCCAAGCGACTTGCCCAAGGCCACACAGCCAGAAGACGGCAGATCCAAGATTGCAACGCAGGTCTGCCTGATCCCCGGCCCGGCGCACGCGGTCTGAGGCGTGTCTCCCGGCCAGATGTGAAGATTTGCCTCAAGCTGCACGGTGCAACACGGCCTCTGCGCACCATGTGTGGCTATTTATGTTGGTTAGATCTAGTAAAGTGGAATTGGCAGCTGCCCAGTTGTGCGGGTGACACGTGGCCAGCGTCTCCTGCTGGATGGCACCCATATGGGACGTTCCCAACGTCACACCAACCCGGAGCCTTCGACTGGTAGGAGTCGTGCCGTGCACTCACTCCTACGAGGGCGTGATGGACAGAAGTAGGTGCCCGGGACTGGCCGGTGGAGGTCAGGTGGCTCCGAGCCTCCGTCTGACGCTGCAAAGAAGAGCCTGTTCTAATAAAAGACGTTTGCAAAAGGTAAGGTCGTTTATTTGCGAGTTAGATTTTAGTGGAGTCCAGGGAGGCTCCGTCCGCGTTTGCCTAACGAGCCACAGGGGTTTCAAAGCGCCAGGAATCCTGCAGCTGGGAGGGAGCGGCCTTTGCACTGATGGGACGTTTCTGGCCAGCTCCGTGAAGCGTGGGGGACAGAAGTCCGGGTCGGAGCCACGTGGCTGGCTTGCCTCGGGAGGGTTGGGTCTGGGTAGCAGCTCTCCCGTGCTGGCTTCCTCTGCCAGGTACGAAACGTCCTCTCCCTCTGTGGCCTCTCTGCTGAAATCAGTCTGAAAACAGGGATTTGGTCTCAGGCAGCACTGAAGCCTGCCCAGTGGTCCACCATGACTTCATCAAGGGCGATGTGCTTGTTGAGTGACTCAGACTCTCAAATCGGCTTCGTAAGTCAGGGGAGAAACTGTCTCGTGCACGGAGGTTCGGGGGCAGATGCCGGTCTCTGCATCTCTGAGCTCTGTCTCGGCTTGTGCAGGTGTCATCCTGAGCCCCCATATGGCGGGCCCCGGAGCCCGGAGGTCCTCAGCCTCCCAGGTTCAAGTGCAGTGGAGATCAGCTGCTACCTCGGCTTGGTCAAAAATCCAGCGACGTCCTGTCACTGAGGTCGAGACCTACCCAAGCACAGGGACCGAGCGTGTGGATCAGCGGAGGCTCCCCTGAGAATATTTATGAAACTCTTGCCGAAAATGAAACAAGTAGATGTCGGGGCAGCAAAAATAACGGACGTCCCCGGTGTGTGAGCTGGAACCTAGGTTACTCCTGTTTGCTCCCTCTTCCTCCCATGAAGCGCTGCCCTTAGAGGATTAATAATGTCGGGCAGTGTCAGCCCATGACCGTCGTGCCTTTTTAGTGGTGCCTCATCGTGTCCTCCTTGCTGGGATGCGGTGGAAAGATGCGGTGTGTGCCCATGGGTGATGCCCGGCACGGCTCTGCCCCTCGTATCCGAGACCATGATTTTCGTTCACAGACAACGTCACCCAAACTGAATTAGGCCGAAAAGGGAAATTGTTGGCTCCTCTATCCGAACAGGAAGAGATCCCTGGCTTCAGGAGTGGCTGGATCCAGGGGCTCAGCATTTTTACGTCTCTGTCTCTTGGCTCAGTATCCTTTGTGCCGGCTGAATTCTCGGACAAGTTGTTCTAGGTCAGGATGGCTGCAAATGGCTACAAAACCCTGTTTTCACATGTAGAATTTCAGCAGAAATGAGCAAATGCCTTCGGCCCAGCCTGAAAAGCTCCTGAGATCCCCTCTGTGTGCACCAGCGTAGCTCATGTGCTCAACCCTGCAGCCAGGAGCTGGGACCAGAAGGATGTAAGGCTCTGCTTGGATTAGGACGTGGTCACATGACCCTCCTCTTGAGGCTGGAGGCGGGGCTTCATCCGAACCTCCAGATGGGACCAGCAGGAGGGGACCATCCCCTAATGAAACAGGGGCTGAGGACAAGAACAGGTGCCTAGAGAGGGTTCCCTCCCCTCCCATCCCCTTACTCCTCGCCATCCAACCTTTCCGTGCCCTGGGACTGTCCTTCCATTTCTTAATTTGGCCAGGGTTAGAAAAGGCCTTTCCAGCCCGGCCCAGGGGTGGTTTTGCTTCCTTAATTTTTCTTGGTGACATCAGCCAAAGCACTGATCTGCCCTGACGGAGCCAGAGAACAAGAAGCGGGGGCAGTGGAGTCTGAATTCTCTGGAATCTTCCGGCAGGCCTGTGCGCCGAGCTCTCCCAGGGGGATACGGCCCTGCCTTTGCCTGTGAAAGCCCCTGGATAATCGTCCAGGAAATGGACACTTGGTGTGCAGAAGGCTTAAACGAGCTGATCCCAACTCAGAAGAAGAAATGAGGACCAGATGAGAACACCTGGCAGGTGACTCGCTTGAAACTCGGACACACTGGCCTTCCAGCTTCATCTGGCCCCCGAGCTCCCAGAGGGGACACAGGTGTGGTCACGGCCACCCCTCCCCGGATTCCCCATCCATCGTGTGGCTGGATTGTTTCCATCCTGGCTGCCTGGGTCCCCCACCCCGTGATTAAACCCTCTGCTCCTCCCTCCCAGTGACAGAGGTGACAGCACGGAGTTCCGGCGACGGCTGCTGCTTCCGTCCCCGGGCAGCTCCTCCAGGCCTGGGGGCTCGAAGAGAAGCTGTGTGACCTCCTGTCATCACGGGACTGCTCCGCGCCTCGGGTCCCGCATCCCAGGATTTTTGGGTCGCAGGTGACATCACCATCTGCCCAACCCTCCACAGATTGCCCGTTTGCTAAGAGGATAGAGATCTCTTAGCAAACTAAACCTTAGCAAATTAAACCTTCTCGGCACACACGGGTCCACACGTGTGATGGACACTGTGTCCGAGGCAGGTGCAGTGTTTAGCTGGACCACGGCGATCTCTTCATGGTGCGTACAAATATCAGAACGTCAAGGCGTCCGTCTCAAATACCTAGGACTTTGATGCGGCCAAAATACCTCAGTAGCGTCTCAAAGAAAATCAAAGAAGGCTTCTTCCTTCAGGAAACACTATGTTAGTCCTAATGTGCCAAGCTGACAAACATTCAGCTCTGCTCTTAAAATCACACGAGTTAGGGGCGCCTGGGGGCTCAGTTGGTTAAGCCGCCGACTCTTGATTTCAGCTCAGGTCATGATCTCACAGTCTGTGGGTTCGAGCCCCGAGTCGGGCTCTGTGCTTACAGCTCGGAGCCTGGATCCTGCTTCGGATTCTGTGTCTGCCTCTCTCTCTGCCCCTCCCCAATGCTCTCTCTCTCTCTCTCTCTCTCTCTCTCTCTCTCTCAAATAAACATTAAAAATATCTAAAATCACACGAGTTATCGTGCTTGAGTACGTGAGAGCAACTTCTCAAAAGACAAGGAAAAGAATCGAGTGTACTAAGTCTCCTGCCTGTGAGCGCCTTGGAACGGAGACCTCACGGAGGGGGGACCATGTCATCTCAGACCTCAGGAAGTGTCTTTATAGCCATTGTTCTTTTTAATTCAAAAGTGGAAGAGTGAAGGTAACTTTTCACCGATTACATTGGCAGAGATCATCAAAAAACAGAAAAGAGCGTTTCTGGAGCCAGACAACTGCTTTCACATGCAAATCCGAGTGCTACTGGCTGTGTGACCTTGGACAAGCGGCTCAGCCTCTCTGTGCCCCAGGCTCCTCACCTGTAAGGTGGCTTGTGTGGGGACAAAAGCACATGTGCGTTCGGAGCAGAATCTGGCATACAGAAGGCACTTAATACGTGCTAGCTCTTCTCATCGGCCCTCTCCTCCTGGGACCTTCTTCCCCCAGGTGTCCAGGGCTTCCACCTTCCGCCAGGCAGGACTCTGTCTAAACGTCACCTCCCGAGAGGTCTTCCTGTGCGTGTTCTCCGTCCTTAGCGGGTCCTTAGGTCATCATGCTCTCGGTGTGTGCCACCTGCGGTTAGTTCTTTGTTTGCTTGTTCTCATCTGTGGCCATAACGTGTGCACGAAATGTAACTTCCTGAGATTCCTGAGAGGAGTCTCTTGCCTCCCTCTTCCCGTGTCCAGCACCTGCGAACGTGCCTGGAGCAGAGCAGGGGCACGGGAGGAGTGCGGGGTCCCCTTCGCTCCCTGAGCCCGAGTGCCCTGGCCAGCGTCACGGCCTGGCCCCCCGGTGTCTCTTCCCGGCCTCCCTTCCCAGCCTCCCATCCTAGCCTCCTTCCCCAACCTCCCTTCTTGGCCTCCCTTCCCAGCCCCTTCTCCTGGCTTCCCTTCCTACCCTCCCCCTCTGGCCTCCTTTCCAAGCCTCCCCTCTCTGTCTCCCTTCCCCGCTTCCTTTTCTGGCCTCCCCTCCCAACCTCCCTTCCCAGCCTCCCCTCCTGGCCGCCTTCTCCGCCTCCCCGCCCGGCCTCCCCCACCCCGGCCAGGCCTGGCCCAGCATAGCCACCTGCACGGACACAGGATTCCCGAGCCAAGACCGTGTGCCGTTTCCATGTCTTGGCAGCTCTCCGCCCTGTCGGCTGGGTGAAGTGCGGTTTATCGCTGCACGGATTTCTGCGGCCGTGGGAATCCCGTTTGGCAACCACAGCAAGGGGCAGGAAGGGGAAGGAAGGGAGGTGTGCAGGCCTCGCCTCAGAAATGCTGGCCAGCGCCAGCCCCTGCCGGTCCCCTCTCCTCGTCTTCCTGAAATGTGCCACTTCGCGCGGTGGGGGGGAGGGGCGACTGCGCCCCGATGCCAGATGGGCCGCAAGGTGTGTGGGAGAGCAGACACGGGGAAAGCAGAGGGGCCCTAATCCCCAAGGCTGGGTGCACCAACACCTCCAGTCCAGGAAGAGAGGCGCTCCGTGGAGGCTTCCGGAAACCACTGCGCCCTTCCTAAACCCGGAAGCAGGGCTCCCCCAGTCTTCTCCTCACAGCCCTTCAGCAGCCTCTCAGCTGCCTGGGGATGAGACCCAAAAGGATAAGACGGGGCTGCCGGGAGTGGGGACAAGACAGGACGGAACATGGAGGTCCCCGAGAGTTCCAGGCAGGTGCAGCGGCACCCGAGCTCTCCACAGAATAACTCGGGCCGCTGTGCTGTGTAACCGATGACCCCAGCATTCACCTGTTGAAGGAGTGACCCTTATTCTCGCTCACGCGTTTACAGGTCATCTGGTGGTCTGCGGGCTCAACTGGGCGGCTCCTCCCTGCGGGGGGGGGGGGCTAACATGGGCCCCATGGGGCTCGTTCCAGATGAGTCTGAGGTAGCAGCTACGTCTGGGGAAGCGCCTCGTGGCAAAGTGCACAAAGACTGCCCGAAACACGCGGCAGCTCTAAGGCCTGGGCTGGGACCGGTCGACTGTCACTTCTGCTCACATGCTCCTGGCCAAAGCCAGTCACGTGGCCGGGTCCACCATCAGCGGGAAGGGGAATCCACGCACAGTAGGAAAGAGGGAAGAATCAAGACCGAACAGCCTCATCACCACCGAGCCGTGGGCATCGGGGTTGAGAGCAGAGCTCCGGGGTCTGCCTGGCTCCCGGACTACCTGCTGTGTGATGTTGGGCGAGTTGCATCACCTCTCTGTGCCTTCCTTTCCTCACTTGCAGTATGGATATGATTAAGAAGATAGAGTAGCTCCCTCGTGTGTTCACAGCAAGGCTTCAGTGAGATCATCCATGTGAGCCTGTACTGAGTGAGCTTAGTGTAAGAGCTTAGCATAAGCACTCAGCAAATGCTGGCCACAGAGCAAACGCTGTGACAGAGCACGCAATTACCAGTGAAAGCCCACCTCCTTGTGTGCACCTATGTGTGCACCTGTGCTTGTGTGCATCTGGGTGTGTTCCTGGGTGTGCGTGCACCTATGTGTGCACCTGTGCGTGTGTGCACCTGTGCATGTATGTGTGTGCACCTGTGTGTTCCTGTGTGTGTGCACCTGTGTGTGTTCCTGTGCGTGTGTGCACCTGTGCATGTACCTGTGTGTGTTCCTGTGTGTGCATGCACCTGTGTGTGTTCCTGTGCGTGTGTGCACCTGTGCATGCACCTGTGTGTTTTCCTGTACGTGTGTGCACCTGTGTGTTCCTGTGTGTGTGCACCTGTGTGTGTTCCTCTGCGTGTGTGCACCTGTGCATGTACCTGTGTGTGTTCCTGTGTATGTGTGCACCTGTGTGTGTGTGCACCTGGGTGTGTTCCTGGGTGTGACTGCACCTATGTTTGCACCTGTGCATGCACCTGTGTGTTTTCCTTTACGTGCACGTACCTGTGTGTGTTCCTGTACGTGTGTGCACCTGTGTGTTCCTGTGTGTGTGTGCACCTGTGTGTTCCTGTGTGTGTGTGTGCACCTGTGCATGTGTGCACCTGTGCGTGTGTGCACCTGGGTGTGTTCCTGTGCGTGTGTGCACCTGTGCATGTGTGCACCTGGGTGTGTTCCTGGGTATGCGTGCACCTATGTGTGCACCTGTGCATGTGTGCACCTGTGCGTGTACCTGTGTGTTCCTGTGTGTGTGTGCACCTGTGTGTGTTCCTGTGTGTGCGTGTACCTGTGTGTGTTCCTGTACGTGTGTGTACCTGTGTGCGTTCCTGTGCATGTGTGCACCTGTGCATGTGTGCACCTGGGTGTGTTCCTGTGCGTGTGTGCACCTGGGTGTGTTCCTGGGTATGCGTGCACCTATGTGTGCACCTGTGCATGTGTGCACCTGTGCGTGTACCTGTGTGTTCCTGTGCGTGTGTGCACCTGTGTGTGTTCCTGTGTGTGCGTGTACCTGTGTGTGTTCCTGTACGTGTGTGTACCTGTGTGTGTTCCTGTGTATGTGTGCACCTGTGTGTGCACCTGTGTGTTCCTGTGCATGTGTGCACCTGTGCATGCACCTGTGTGTTTTCCTGTACGTGCGTGTACCTGTGTGTGTTCCTGTGCGTGCATGCACCTGTGTGCGTTCCTGTGCGTGTGTGCACCTGTGCATGTGTGCACCTGGGTGTGTTCCTGGGTGTGCGTGCACCTATGTGTGCACCTGTGCATGTGTGCACCTGTGCGTGTACCTGTGTGTTCCTGTGCGTGTGTGCACCTGTGTGTGTTCCTGTGTGTGCATGTACCTGTGTGTGTTCCTGTACGTGTGTGTACCTGTGTGCGTTCCTGTGTATGTGTGCACCTGTGTGTGCACCTGTGTGTTCCTGTGCATGTGTGCACCTGTGCATGCACCTGTGTGTTTTCCTGTACGTGCGTGTACCTGTGTGTGTTCCTGTGCATGCATGCACCTGTGTGCGTTCCTGTGCGTGTGTGCACCTGTGTGTGTGTGCATCTGTGTGGCACCTATGTGTGTTCCTGTGCATGCGTGTACCTGTGCATGTGTGCATCTGTGTGTGCATGTGTATGTGCACCTGCGTGTATGCCTGTGTGTGTGTGCACCTATGTGTGCACCTCTGTGTGTGTGCACCTGTGTGTGTGCCTGTGTGCAGTGGAGGGGTGGGGGGAGCTGGCAACCCTGAGTGGCCGCTAGGGTAGGGAGTGTGTGGTGAGCCCCATACCTGAGCACCAGGTACTATTTTAGGCACTAGGGATACGACCCTGAACAAAACAGTCAGAAAGCTTCGTCATCCTAGAGTTTGTGTTCTAGGGAGAGAGGACAAGTAATAACCACAATAAATAGGTAAAACATCTGGTGTAAGGGAGGGCAATAAATGATAAAAGAGAAAAATAAAGCAAGGAAGGGGCTTGGGGGAGTTGCAATCCGAAGTACAATGTCAGAGAAACGGGGTGTGTGCGTCCGGGAAGTTTGCGTCTGAGTAAGGCAGCGCCTCTCCACTCAGCGCTGCTGACGCTTGGGGTCTGCTGATCCTTTGTTGGGGGCCATCCTGTGCGGTGCAGGATGTCCAGCAGCACCTCTGGCTTCAACCATTAGAGGCCAAGTGCACACCTTCCAGCTGGGACAAGCCCTCCCCTGGTTGTGACAACCAGAAAGATCCCCAGGGACCATCAGATGTCCCCTGGGGGACCCGCTGGCCCCTAGCTGAGAACCACTAGGCTGATGGGGTGTGGAAGGGCCAGCCGGGGCGCAGGAAACAAACGAAGATGCACAGACAATGCGTGGGACGGATGGCAGGGGTGCATCAGGGAAGGGCCTGTACCTCTCTAAGGATTTGTCCAGAGTTAAAAGGGTTCTGTGATTCACACTCAGTTGTACACGTGAGCCCCACATGAAGACAGTAACTTCCAAGTGGAGAAGAGCTCTCTGTGTTGGAAATGCCTGCTGGTCTCTTCAGATCCTCTAACCTCTCCTCCTGCTCCGGGAGGCCAGCCTCTGTGGGGTCTATACCAGGCCCCCGGTTCCCCGCACACTGGGGCAGAGGGAGGCTCCAGCAGACAGGGGTGGAGCGGGGAGAGCGGTCTCTACTCTCATCCCTCTGGGCCCCTTCCAGCAAGCTTACAGGCTGACCACGGCTGCCTCGTCCACCAAGGTCCCCGCTCCCAGAGGCAGGCGCCTCTGATGGGGCAGTGCCCATGCTGTGCTCTGACACCTGCTCCTCCCCTGGCCTTTCCGGTGGTGGCCACATGCACCAGTGTCCTGGGGCTGCCGTGGCAAATGACCACGGCTGGGGTGCCGAGAACAATACTGTTCTCCCACGGTCCTGGAGGCCGGAAGGCTGAAAGCAGGGTGTGGGCAGGGCCCCGCTCCCTCTGAGGGGCCCGGGGGTCCGGGTCTCCCAGCTCCCGGTGGCTGTGGTCCTAGCTGCTCCTCGGCTCGTGGCCGCATCTCTCCGCGTCTCCCTGTGTCCCCACATCACCTCCGAGTGCTTGCGTCCGCAGACTCCAGTCCTCCGTGGCCCACGCCCCAAGCTGGTAATGACCTCATTTCAGATGACATCTGCAGAGACCCTATTTCCAAACCAGGTTCATTCTGAGGTCCCGAGTGGGCGCGGATTTTGGAGGGTGCTCCTGAACCCCCTCCATCCCTGTATCTCGCCTGCTGCACCATCACCTGCTGGTCTCCTGGCGTCCCGTCTACACCTTTGTAAGGAGTCCCCTTGTCATGCTGTCCTCTGGGCTGCGTGTAGCATCCGTTCCCTGCCCGGGTTTGGACCCATCCAGCCCGTGCAGGCAGGTTCACTGGGGACGGGCCAAGAGACTAAGGGCCGGGCCACTCGTGAAGAGTATGTAGACGTGATCCCTCTCAGGCTCGCTGGCCGGTGGCCTCTCAGCCCCTTCCTGTCCCTGCCCACCCGCCAGCAGGAACGGAGATGACCCAAGACCCACAGGGCACGAAGGGTGACTTCCAAGGCCGAAATCTTGGGATGCCGCCCGCGAAGGCAACACAGTCAAAGACGTCTGCCGAATCCTGCAGCCTCCGTGCTCGCAGACCCTAGCCTTCACGCCACCGCCCCACTGCGGCCGAGCCACAACCTCGGCGAGCCCCCGCTTTCTCATCTACAAAATGGGATCACGACTGCTGCCCGTAGCTCCAGAAGGGACCCACGTGAGGAAAGCACGTCGCAGATGTAAAACAAGGCATAGCTACCGCACAAGACCGTGCAGTATTTTATGTGAACACAGCAAAGTACACACGTATACTCAGGGAATGTACTCCCTTACACGTATAGGGAATGTAAATCTGATTTTTTTGTATCTGTGCTTAATTTCTGTGTCCAGCCCCCAGGCTCCTAAACGGAAAAAAAAAAAAAAATCCACAACACTATGCCAGGAGTTTGATTTCTAAACATATTAAGTTTGAGATGCTAATTAGAGATCCAAATGGAGATGTTGAATAAGCCATTGGGTTCTGCAGGCAGGATGCTGGGAGTCGTTAGCACCTAGGTGGTTTAACTACATTATTACAGTAATGAAAGGAAGGTGTTCTAGACTGGATGTCTGGGTCCCCCCACTCCAGTTCCTAGGTTGAGACCCTAACCTGCAATGTGATGGTATGACAACGTGGGACTTTAGGGAGGGGACTGAGTCATGAGAGTGGAGCCCTCGTGGGTGGAATCCGTGACCTTACACGAGAGACCCCGGAGCCCTCTCTCAACCCTTCCGCCACGTGAGCACACGGCGATGAGACAGGACCGATTCTCACCAGACACATCCTCTGGGGCTTCCAGCCTCCAGAAGTGTGAGAAGCTGTGTCTGTTCTTGACCCCCAGCCCATGGTATTCCCTTACCGCAGCCCGAATGGACCAAGACAGGAGATAGAAGATGCCGTGGAAATGGAAGAAGGCCAATCGCGCTATTTGAAGGAGTGAGTCTCCATGCGTGGTCCCCAGATTTGGAACGTCAGCATCACCCAGGACCTTGATAGAGACGCAGAGGTGGGGGCCCCACCGGGATGTGAGACTCTGGGGGTGGGTCCAACAGTCTGTGTGTTGACCCACCCTCTTGACGCTCAAGTTTGAGAACCTGCTTGGCTACTTTCTCAGACAACAGTCGCATTGGACGCCAATGTGACCAGCAGATGGCTTTACTCTCCCCGTGGAAAGTGGTCCCCAAGTGGCTCCCAACGGAAAGGTGGCGTCACCGGGAAGTTGCCAAGGCCCAAATGACAACAGAAGATGCCAATTGACCATGTGCTGCTCAACCAGACCCATGCTGGCCCCTCCGGGTGCCAAGAGCAGACATCAGTGGCCAGTTCAGTGGCCGTGATGTGTTCAAACTGGATACTTTAAAGGTCAGAGTGAGCGGAGGCCAGCGGGCAGCTTTCTCAGCGGGAGGCCCATCCACCATGAAAGATGAAAAAGAGTGTCAAACGAAGCCAAGGGACTGAAAAGATTCCTTTGGGTTTTAGGTTCCTTTTTTTTTTTTTGGCAGCTAAGCTGGCTCATTTTGCGATATTGTGGTTCTCACTTGTAGCCACTTAGGAGATGATGAATGCATCCCGAGACTTCCCCAGACATTTATGACACCTGCAGGATTAGCAGTGACAATGGCTCTATCATGCACCACGACTCGATACCCTTGGCGTTCCTCTTAATTATTTATATATTCTGGAGCAGCCGCGTTCCCTCCCACCAGAGCTCAGGAAGGTAATAAATGAAGAAAGTCAATGGTCTGTAAATTACAACATTGATTAAAGAAGTGATTACTGATATAACTCTTGCTTGGCTATTATGCTAATGGCTGCCCGGATCCAGGACGGTGTTTACATGCTAATGGCGAGTCTGGGACGGCAACTGAAATTGGTTTCCACCCTTAATCAGTAGGTAAACATTTTTAAACCACTCTTGACCATGAGTGAGAAGACCCATCCGTGTGTTTCCTTCCCAGCTGCTCCTGCCACTGTCCCCAGCAGATGGAGGAAACTCTCTCAGCCCAGCCCTCACCAGCTGCCCTTCCAAACAGAAGTGAGAGCTGGGGATGAAAATTGGGCCCAGGGTAGCCATCCGTAGTTCCCAGAGGCTGGGGAAAGAGGGGTGATCGTGCAAGTTCATTGCTCAGCAGCGATGTGATTTAACTGGGTCCACAGACCACCACCACCACCCCCCCCACGCCCCGCCGAAGGAGACGCTGCTTTTTCTAGAGTGCACAGTCCCGACAGGAGACAGATAAGCAAATTGGCAATTACAGCTTAGTATGTTAAGTGCTATGTGAGGAGTCCATGTGTGACTTCATTAACTCTGGAATGTTATGCAAAACTGTAGGTATATGCATTTCCATGGCAAGAGTGAGCTTGACTTGTGTTCTCAAAGGAGTCAGTGACCCCAAAAAAGTTAGGAAACACTGCTTGAGACCTTTCTGGAAGCTTTCAAGTAAACTTCTTGTGTTTCCACTGCTTTTTGGCTCCATTGTATCTCATTCTCCGACCACATCTCCCCTCACCCTAAGATCCTTCTTTGGTTGTCTTGAAGCAGGCATCCCCATGAAGAAAGGGTTCAGTTCCTTCATCCACCCAGCTTTCCATCAACCCATCCATCTATCCATCCACCTGAATATATGTATACATACATACACACACACACACACACACACACACACACACACATCCATTCATCCACCCACCTATCCATCCATCCATCCATCCATCCATTCATAATTCATCCATCCATTCATCCACCCACCTATCCATCCATCCATCCATCCATCTATCCATCCATCCATCCATAATTCATCCATCCATTCATCCACCCACCTATCCATCCATCCATCCATCCATTCATCCACCCACCTATCCATCCATCCATCCATCCATTCATTATTC